>NC_059367.1:12625032-12780032 GCF_019703515.2 Myxocyprinus asiaticus | reverse complement strand
TGTGGCATTCGGATTATCGTGGACGAGGATAAAGCATTAAATGGGGCTAAGGGGGCCTGAATAGACGCAGTGGCGTGCGAAGAGAGGCAGAGTAATTATTGCTTCATAATTGTGTTCTTTTTCTTTTTTCCAAAGGCATCGCGCTGCAGAGCCCACTTGGAGCGGTTGTGACATTTGGGAGGCCGGTCTTTGTGCTGAACACTTCAAGTTTAAAAAACAAGGCCAATTGAGTCGGCGCGGCTCAAAGCCGGAACCATTGTAAAGGACCACATTGAGTTTGGATTTGGGACAATGGTGTTTCTCAAATTTCGTGCAAAAACCTATACTCCATCTGTGATCTCAATGAGCGCTTTTTCACTGGGTTCCTTCTTTTCTGTTTGATTCGTTTGTAAAGGGAGGCAGATGTGGAGGGATGGAGCCCGCATTTTAATTGGCTGCTGCCTGAACACACACACACACACACACACACACACACACACACACTTACTTACTTACTTACTTACTTAGGTCATTTCACTCCATGTAATCTCCATCTCAATTTTCAGTTACATACCAAAAAGAAAGAACGAGAATATTAATGTAGACAATATTCCCCTCAAGACCCAGAAAAGACAGCAGTACGATTTTAAAGCGAGGCAAGTTACTGTACAGCTCTCACCGTTTCAAACTGTTCCTTAACTCTCACAGACCCACTAGCAGAATTGCAAACGTTTGTTTAATGCCATTAAATGATACATATTTTAATAGGAATGGTAAACAAAAGTATCTGAAACCCTGATATGCATCACAACAACAGTTCTGAGGAGTAAAAAAGTTGTATTTTGAAAGTCACAGCTTGTTAAAATCACACAAAATTCACCCAAAGCAAATAATGCTTAAAAATATCAAAAGTTTTCCATTGAATGTCACAGTTTTCTAAAGTCACAAAATGATCTCTAAAACAATATGCTTAAAAATAAGTGCCTTCCAAAAAATTAATAATAATAACAATAACTTACAAGGTGGAAAAAAGAGGAGGAAAAATCATCCATATCCATGCTTGGGCCTCTGGAAGTTAAAGATGCGTTTTGCATTTGTAATAGCCTATCCACTGTTCAGTATTAAATATATGACTACATGATATACACTGTAAAAAAAATCTTGTTTCAACTTAAAAAAGTAAGTGTTTGTGCTGCCTTAAAATATTAAGCTTTGTCAACTTAAGAGGAAAATTTGTTTAAACAGAACATAAAGTTGACTTAAATCAGTATAACTTGTTAAAAGAGCTTAATGTCTTTTTAAGTATAGCCTAAACTTGACTTTTTTAGTTCAATCGACATTCTAATTCAGTTCAAACTCATAAAATATTTTTGATACCCATAGAAGTAGTTAGGGCTATCACATTGTCAAAGTGTTCAAACCTGTTGTCATATTCAGACTTATGAATGTGGATAAGGAGACACACATGGGCATTAACATTTTACACGCAAATCACACTGATGGTCACAATCTTTAAACACATAATTGAGTAAAAAGATGAGTTTTGAATAACTGATACATGACAAATAACTGAAAGTGACAATAACCAACAGCATAAATAAAAGCAGCAAACAATAAAAAAATTAAAAGACAGTAACTCTACAATGTGCATAATTTATTCATGCATGATGGGAATCCGAATAGCCTACGTGAGCTTGATGTGCGTAGTTCTCTAGACATGTATATATATTTTTTTTATTTCAGCTGAATAGTTTTTCTAAGTTCTATAACTCATCACAAGTTCAGACAACAAAAAACTTGGATAACTGCATTATCTCAACAAGATCAATCATGGGGTGCGTTTCCCAAAAGCATCGTTAGCCAACTATGGTCGCAAGTTTCATCGTTACCAACATAGTTCAACGATTTGGCGTTTCCCGAAACCGTAGTTCCAACGAACATTCACAAACAGCGTCGCAAAGTTGTGTAGTTGGAACTACAGCTCTCCACATGTGGTTAGAAGCATGTTAGTTTGTGGCGTGCGACTTCATTGATTTCGCCGCAGCCGGGGTGTGTTCTATTCAGGCTTATCACCCCTATGCCCTATTGCTTTCAAAGACTTCACCATCCACTCTGAGAGCTTTGAAAGGCTTGAAGTTGTGGTGCTCAAAGTTATTTTTATTGGAAATTCAGTTTGAAACGATCTTCCAACGTGACTGTCACAACTGTTCTCCCTTCGAAGTGCCCTCCGAAGGCATTGTTTATAACGTTTGGAACACAGGATTAGCTTCGTTTTCGCGTAGAAAAGGTTATTTGATTATTTACAAGCGAATATCTTTGTTACAACATTTCAGAACATGTCAGAAATTTCACATATGGCTATATATGTAAAACACAATATGCACGTTTATCTGTAATGTACATACAGTATATGCAAGATATCTACAGTACTTTGAGTATAGTGTCGTAAAAGCGTTGTGTATGTGTACAGTTCATTCATTTACACATTTCAAAATATTTCACTTTCATATACGTAAAACATAATTTCCCAAATCACAGTGTAATTTATATAGCCAATATGCCAAAATAAATGAACAATAATTGTAGAAATATGCATGTATGGCCATATATCTGATATCTGTTTGGGATAACATGTCTGTGTAAGTGGTTTTGTGTTTACTATGAGGTGTTCACAGAAGTAGAATATACTAGAATATGGAATATTCTCAATAGTCTTTGTTATAGAAAACAAATGTATACTTCTTGTTTGCAGTAGTCTTTCAATTAATGTTTGCAGGGGAAAAACATAGACCAAGGTAGGAAATTACACAAATAAATAATAGAAATAATAGAAAATACAGTAACCAAACTGTATTTAAAAATGAAAAAAGTCACCAAACATTTTCTGAATTAAATGTTCTCTGACTTCTGCTCCTGCAAGATGCGTTCTGTCTTGATGTGGGTTCAGTGAATCATCACCATCATCATCAGTAGCAGCAGCATCTTCGTCATCATCAGTTTGAGGAGTTTTGGGGAAAGTCAGCGTGGTGTCCATAAGCTGCAACAGCAAATTTGTTACTGCTTTCACAGCCTTGCTGACCTAAGACTTGCTGGGCTACAGGCCATCTCCAACCACCTCCATCAGCACAATAATGCAGTGCAGCTAAGAACTGCACAGCTGGACTTAAGGCGTAGTTTCTTCTTGTGGCCCTCTGAAGGTGTGGTTTCACAACCTGCAGCAATTCAAGGATCATGGTCCTTAGAATCCGGAATTTTCTTATGATGTTGTCATCAGATGGAGGGTCAAGTGGGGAGAAATGTGTCCTTATGTAGGCATTTATATACACTACCTGACTTCTGCGTCACCTTCTGTGCTCAAGCTGTTGGATTCTTTGTAAAGCCGACATTGTTGAGCGTTTGAAACACACATAGTCATAGAGTCATTAATACACCTGCAACTGATACACCTGAGGAATGGATAGAAACAACTTGGTGGCTAATAATCATCTAAATTAACTAGCTAAATGTGAGTGTTTCATCAATGATTTGTGACAGTAATAGGTAATATTGATTTGATTATCAAATTATTGTATTCATCTGTTAATGGGTTTTTGGTTTTAAAACAGGTTGCTTTCATGCTGTTTTTCCCCCCATAGTTTTCATGCTGTGGCATGGGAAAAATGAGAAGTAAGGCCTCTCTTTAGAACTGTCTGAGGATTTAAATAAAGGATGTGTTTTGTGTCATGTTTGGCTTATATTATCATGGCTATTATCTTGTGTATTGAGAAAATCTTTACATAGACAGCTTTAGTTACTTGACTGTTGTAGTGTATGTAAAACAATAAAGGTTTGTATTTCATTCCTTACATAGGACTCTTAATCACATTTACAGTATATAATTTATTAATTACATTATTCTGGTAGCTGATAGCGAAGTAATGACATTGCTTGACATGATTCACACATTAATTGCTTACATTTGATCTGGCATTCCAATGCCACTGATGCACCAAGTCACAAGTATCACCTATTATGTGCTAATTTCTACATCTTAAACTACTGGATGAATTCCCAGTGTATTATAAAAGCACTAACTTAAAACACATGTTAAAAAATGACAGTCATCAAATGGGATATTATATTCTGTATCTGAATTCAGATTGTGAAGGGTTTTCACTTCTCTGTCATTGAAAAGCAACTTGAAAATCGTATGTTTGTTGCCATGCAGCACCACACAGCTTCACCAGAGCCCCATTTGCCAGACTCAGTCTATATGTTTCACTCCATATATATTTAATTCCAGTAGCCTCATTAATAACAGCTCCACATTGTTGAACCAAGGTGGTTTCTAACGATGGATGTGTGACATAGTTACAAGGGGTTTAGGGAAACAGTCGTGACTAGCTAGTTAGTTTCTCTAACGATGCATATAGTACTATGGTGGTTAAGCAGTGAGTTACGTCGTTGTATGGGAAACACACCCCAGGGCAGTTATTCTAGCTCTACATTTTAAGTTATGGTAACTAAAAGGCAAAATAATTTGGAACAGTAAACTTACTATATGATTACATAATTATAAACATAAAAAGACACTAAAAGATACATACTAATAACATTTAAATTAATTTAATATTATAACGTTGTATAAATCAATCAATAAATAATCAAATAAATAGGCTAAATAAAAATAAATAATGCAGCATCGACCATCTATCCCAAGTAACCCAACAAAAGCTTATTTCAACGCATTTATTTTAAACGCTTTGTTCTGTGCCTTTAGGGGAATACCAGTGCTGCGCGCAAGGGTCCTGTGCAGCGCGGCAGCTTTTCATGTGAACAAGAGGTTAACAACCTAATGAGGACTTGGAGACGAGATGAAGCGTGTAAATACACTAGTTTTTCCAAAACCGCGCGCTGCTGCACCCTCATTGCCCCTTTTTATCTGCTACTCTAACCTCTGCTGCGCTTGCCCACTCAAACCATTCCAGCAGGAGTTCAGCGGGGATGCAGTTTGGGTCCAGCCGCGCTCCGGCCGGGTATCAGCGGAGAGAAAGATCCGTACAATAGCGCTCCAGGGTGCTAGAGGAACAGAGACATGCTGTTACATATGTCGGGTCAAGCATCTCTTTTGTGCTGTTTTAAAAAAAGGTGTAGAACTCAGTCAGCGGTGGAGATCCTAAAAAAAGGAGTGAAAGCCTTGTATGGGTTTTTGATGCATAGGTCTGATGAACTATTGAAAGAATGTTGAATTTCCTAAGTGCCCACAGTCAGTTTTAATTGCCCGGGGGCATTTAATTGGAATTCACAGAGACGCCCATTCAATGGAGAGACTTTCAAAGTAAAGCGTGTAGAGGCCGGGTTGGTTCATTATTTAAACTTCATAAAAACATCAGTTCTGCACATACTGATTTTTTGTTTGGTTGATATTTTGCATACACTAAATGCTTTGCATTAAATGAGCTACATTGCAAATACAAGTCAACTTATTCTTTTTTATTAGTTATTTGGTTTATTAGCGATTTAAAGAAAGCTGTGACTGACTATCATTGACACAACATCATCTTACATAAAACCGACTTAGTTCTCATATCTGTCCAAAGATCACAATATTTAAAAGAGTTGTGCTTTCATCATCTCTCCGTTTATGAACAATCAACGCCTTCTTGTGGTTTTGTAATGATCTCGGGATGTCTATTTTCAGTCGCGTGAGATTGCTACCGAGATAATGACTTTGAATGTCAAAAAGCTTTAGTTTAATATCGTCTCTATTAGTGTGCTGGTTGGGTAATTAAAGGTGCAGATGAGAGCGGCGGGGGGGACAGATGGCATTTGCTTACTGTGAATGACTGTGTAAACAATAAGAAACCGTGCGACAGGGAAACAGTACAGGCCTGCATCACTTTATCAAAGGCTGTATGAAATTCAAAGTTCATGTGCTAAAGGGAACCGTAGCGAGAGATGGTGTTTGTTGAAATTATTTTAAAAGCAATACCGTTTGTATATAATAAAATAATAATATTCAGTCAAGTCTGCTGCTATATTTTAGCATATATATATATATATATATATATATATATATATATATATATATATATATATATATATATATATATATATTTTTTTTTTTTTGGAAATTTAGTTGCAGGCTAATTATGTACAACGACACAGTAAATCTTCCAAAGCAATTCTGTCTCAGTGCAGCAAGAAATTCGTGGCAATTTTAGTGCGTATTTTTAAAAAGACATTTTAATGCTCAAAACATATCGTACTAAGCATTTTATCCTTGTGATACCCTAACCTTGAAATATCTGATGACCGTTGAAATAAACTACAACGTAAATTAAAACAACGTCATGCTAAATTAATCTCGTTGACATGATAAGTCACAAGACATTTAAAAATTGGTCAACTTTACAATAAAAATATATCGCCCCATCTTCGTCGTATTTATTTTTTTATTATTTCTGTAATCATAATAATGAGGTTATCATTCTAAAATCATTTAACAACAGTAGCTATTTATTACAATTATAATAATGATTATTATTTATGGAACTTTATGTTGACTTTCGTTTTTGAAAAAATACGTAGACTTGTAAAAGTCTGAAGAGCGCTGCAAAATAATCCTGTGAAATGTGTTGGAGACTAAGTGTACCAATCTGACACGATAAACAATGCCAAGGCAAATTATAGTGGGTTTCTTTTCTTTTTCTTTTTTTAAAAAATCATATTGGTGTCGACAAATATATAAAGAGAAAATAAGCTGGTAGCTGTCTAGCAAAGGCTAGTCTTATATTCCTCCGATCGCGTTAAACCTCTTGAAACTGAAATATAAAAGCGGTATATCAGTTATGTTAGGGCACAAGCCATCCCAACATAATACTTTATAATTACGCTATGATCAAATATCCCCGTGGCCTATTTAAATCTGACAGTAAAATCCTATCATACACAGATCCAGCTCTCTTTGAATTTGGTCTAACTTTAACTCAATGTTAGTTCAACACATGCATTATGAAACATTTTCAAACATGATAAAATATTTACATTAAACACAATACATACATGCAAGGATGCACTAAACAGAGTTGAAACGAATTACCCTTAAAATGTACCGTGAAAACTTACCGTTTTGCGTTTATCGATTTTGACGTCACTCTATCTTCGCTACAGTAAATCCCTAGAACAAAATTGCATTGTCTTTCAAAAGATTAAAAAGTGTAACTTACATTTGGTCAACATTCACTTGCAAAGAAAATATTTTGCAACGTCTAGAAGACCCCATTATCAACTTTGCTATTTTGGCAAAATAGCGGTTGATAATAAATGGTTAGCCTACCAAATGAAACTATGCGTTTAAAGAAAACAGTATAAATAGTCATTTTGTCTCACAGGATGTATTGCCTGTTTTTTCGTAAATAATTTCTTATGATAAAAGTTTTATGTTTTAGCTCTGCGTGATGCTTGCTATTTGAGAAAAGAACGCAGGTGGACACAGTTGAAAAAGAGACAAGCCAATCAGATCGCTCCTTCCCCCTTTGGCCAATGACAGGCGCCACATTGTTGTCAAATTTTTCTAATGAAAACGTGGGCGCAACAATAGATCTAGAGGGATCTGTATCCACTGAAGATCTCTTGAGGAAGTTAGTGTCTCACACTGGCTCAAGCAGCAAACTCTGCTCTCTAAGACTGCTCTGTCTTGGAGTCGGCTGATCATTGAGTTTAAAGGTAGTTTTACATTTCCTTCGATGGAATTTGATGTTTTTAAAAACAGCTTTTCTTTAGTTTTAACGAATTTCTGAAGAAAGAAACAGGTTTCTTGTGAACTGCGCGCAACAAGTTGAAGAGCACAGAGACGCTTTGGAAAGAGGACTTCTTTGAGCAACATTCCTAATACATTTTTTTTTTTTTTTTTTTAAAGTATTCTTGGACATTGGCATTCGGGCTTTGTTTCGGCAAGAGCTGTGCTGAAGAAATTCGCAGTGTATCGATTCTGCCCGATACTTATGAAACGTATTTCCTCTGCGCACGCTCATCTCCAAACGAAGACTTCAGCTGCGTTCGTATTTTAACTTATACTGTTTCTTATCTCGTTGAATATGGATCTTCGTCCAGAGATGCAGCCCGCCGCCCAATCAGGGTCGCAGATTCATCCAAGTGCCGCCACCTCCATACCGGTTTCCATGGCGGGTAGCCTCTTAAGGGCCCCGCCGCTGTTGCTTCGTGCTACGGAGAAGTATCCAAGAACGCCCAAGTGCGCCCGGTGCAGGAATCACGGGGTGGTATCCGCTCTTAAGGGGCATAAGCGCTACTGCAGATGGAAGGACTGCATGTGTGCCAAATGCACTCTGATCGCTGAGAGACAGCGCGTCATGGCAGCTCAGGTTGCGCTCCGAAGGCAGCAGGCTCAGGAGGAGAACGAGGCGAGAGAACTGCAACTGCTCTACGGGACAGCAGAGGGTCTGGCCCTGGCAGCTGCCAACGGAATCATACCTCCCCGACAAAACTATGAGATCTTTGGCTCAGTTAACAATGAAACCAACTCTGGTAGGTGGATATATTATATTTTACATGTGGTTGGCTTATATGTCATATAAGTGTACTTATTTATATTACAGTGGTTACATTCGTTCATACTTTTACACTCCTAGTTTAAAAACTAAAAACTAGACTACTGTATCTCACCAATCCAACCTCTTTCTACATGCACAAAAACTGAACTGTTGTTCTACTAGTTGTTTTCCAACTGACCGTGGCAGACATTTGTTGACATACATTTATCTATTTCAGGAGAATCAAACATCCAAAAGTTCGAGTTGTTCCCGAAGACAACTTTACCAGGATCGGTGACTACACAGCAGGTGGTGGGAAAGACAGTATCCACAGACACCGAATCTGTTCCTGGAACTTCTTCTCCAGATTTGCGCCACGGCTCCGGTTCGGAAAACGGTGACCGAGAATCCATTGTGAGTTCCCCGATCGCCAAACCTCTGAAAGACGGAGAGGAGACGCCAGGCTCAATCAGTCCACTAGGCTCGGACTCCGGCTCGGATACGGATAAAGACGAGCAGGATCCCTCGCCATCCTCTACAGCTTCACGACAGATGAACGCCATCGATATCTTAACGAGGGTCTTCCCAAACCACAAGCGCAGTGTCCTGGAGCTGGTCCTTCAGGGATGCGGGAAAGATGTGGTGCAGGCCATAGAGCAAATCCTCAACAACAGCGGCCAAGCCAAGGGCCCAGATGAGTCCTGGACGGCGGAGAGGATGCTTCACAGCGTACAACCGACTATATCTTCCACCCCGAGGCCTATGTTACCTGGAACCATGACGCTCAGTAATAGGTCGGCCTTCTCCCCTCTGCAACCGAATGGTCCACACTTTGGTGCCGATCCCAGCACCTATCCTCTCAGTACGCATTTGGGCCTGAACCCACTGCGGCTGGCATACTCGGCTCACAGCAGAGGTCTTGCCTTCATGGCTCCTTACTCCACCACAGGTCTGATGCCAACATTGGGCTTCAGGCCGCCAATGGACTACGCCTTCAGTGATCTGATCAGAGACAGGACTCTCTTGCATAAAGATCAGAGCTACAGCAATGGACTGTACGGTCCCCTGGTCAACAACACTCAAGAGAAGCAGTGAGGGTCTGTGGAATAAAAAAGACAATAGGGGAAGTGTTTCCCAATTATAGACAAAAGTGTTCCATGTCTTTAAAGAATCTTGGGCCTAAAGATTCCACGTTCAACGTCCCCAAGACTCTTGGGCCTTGTGGTTCTTGTTAGGGCAATTCTGTACATAATATATGTCTAGTTTAGCCGCCAGAAAAAATAATAAAAAACTTAACACGGACTAACGGTTGACACGTGTTTGGTGGTCGTGGACTCTTTGAAGTTTGTGATTAATCAAAAAGAAAATGGTTATGCGTAAAGGTTATAGTTTTTACCCATCTTACAGTTAGATGGTGAAGATTACTGATAATGCAAAGGTGAATTTTAGACCTTTAGCAGGGTAACCGTAGTATATTCCTGTGAATCGTGTATTTTAAACTTCATCACGTTTGTTATAATCCATTTAGACTGTTTACAAAACGGATTAAGCCCCTGTGTGATACTAGTGCAATTCCTAGAATAATTTGCTTCATCATTTAAAAGGGACTATTCTAGAATTATTGCTATTGTGGAATTTCGTCTTTTCTGCTCTGTGTCTGTAAAATAGTGCCATGTTCATTCAACAGAACGCTAATGTCCAAGTTATTTTGATTCCATATGGTAACTGGCTCAAGCAAACATTTGTATTCCCTTTGTGAGTGAAATATTGTGTTACACAGCGAAATAAAGTATATTGCATATCTTGATGATAAAGTCATATTTGTCAGTCATTTTCTTAAAAAAATAAATAAATAAAAAAACCTAAAAAGGAATAATAATAATAATAAAAAAATGTAAGATGTAAAACAAGTGTTTGTTGAATGCAATCTTGCTGATGCCGTTGCGAAGTGTACATATCTCTGTGTAAATTTTGAAAAAAATAAATGTTATTTTATTCTTACTTTTTGCGTTGCTTGTTTTGTGCATTGTATAACGAATAATTGCTGCAATTTTAAAAATGGATTTTTTTAAAATTATTAGGTCGATTATGACCTATTTCAAAATACATGTTACATATGCAATACAAACTTTAACAATAACATTTTAATGATAACGAATATTCAATAATAAGAATAAATAAAAATAACTATTGTAATTATTGGCAATTCATGTGGGTTTTTTTAAAGCATGTTTACTGTATAAATAAATATATAGGCATTTTCAAAAACTCATTAGTTAATATTTAAAAAAATTCAAATGTAAATATTAATGATTAATAATTTCAAAACAATACATGTCTACAGATGTTTTAACAGCAGTGGCAGTCTGAGCTAAAGGGAGATATTTTGAGCTCTTCTCTTCTTTAATAAGATTCTGAAGGCCTCTAAACAGAGACAGTCTCAAAACAGAAGTCCACTGTATTTTCGCATGTGGAGAATATAGCTGCACTATTGAAACGCGATGCCATGGAGACATAATCCCTCTCGCCAGAGTTGAAGTGTTTACTCTCCCCCTGCAGATAAAACAGTGTAAACAGTAGAGGCGGATTGACAGTGTGCCTTCATTTAACGGAGAAACAGAGCACTCTAATGTTCATAATGCACATTTGATGAAATGCATGATATAGCAAAAGCTATGCATTAATATTTACATAGATGATGTTTTAATACATTTTAAATAGGCACAAATTCATCGTTTTTAGTTCAAGTTTAATTAATACATCGAAATCTCGTCATTGTGTGAAAAAAGTTATTTATTTATTTATTATTATTATTATTATTATTATTATTATTATTATTACTTTGTATGTTGTCTAAGCTGTCTGACAAAATAAGTAGCTATAAAGTGTAGCCTATTTAATTTAAATAACGTATTAACCGAAATAGATACACGACAAAATACATTTAATGAAAGACTACTACGAACTTGTGCTAATGTTCTGCTAATAATTAAAAAATTAAATGTATTTTCAACCGGAAAACGAAATTTGTTTTGGATAGGACAGGCTGGTATCAATAAAGCTTACACTAATTTAATGTAGCTACATTTACATCTACTTTGACTAACTGTATATTGCGTATATCACACACACACACACACACACACACACACACACACACACACACACACACACACACACACACACACAAACCAAAAAACAAAAAACAAACAGAAATACTGTCTGAATCTGTCCAGAGCTGATTGTTATCGAGATAAGCAGACAGAGACAGGATTTTTTTTTCCTCTTCTTAATTATTAGCCTCACATTTTTAATAGGCCTTGATGCAATGGACTATGGGCCATATTTTTGTTGGATGTATATCCAAGTGATGCAAACTTTGTTAAGAATTTCAAAGATGAAAATCTTTTCTATTTGTTATCACATTTGTTCTTGTTGTAGACCATCAAACATAAAGTGCAGTTATCAATTAAAGAGTTTGAGGAAGGTTAAGAATATCATATAACAAAAATAAATATTTCACAAACTGCAAATTCAACAAGTGAATTTCTCACATCAATACAATTTAAATGATACTGTTGATGAGTAGCATTGTGGAAATCCATCTTAGTTTCATTTTAGATTTCTGACCTTCACTACAAGATTATGACGCCCCCTTATGGTAAAATGTGGAATTAAACGGAGACCGTGTGTGGATTCTAAGGTGAATCGCTTAATATGTTTATCTTTGATAATATCGCCACCTTGTGGTCAGTGTATAGAACAGAACGTGGTTGGGAGGGCGTGATCCCAGTGTATAGAAAGGAGTGGATTGCCCCCAAATGGGTCGGTCAGTGTTGAAAAGAATTTATTATGGATGGAATGTATTGAGCACTACAGGGTTCCTGTTAGAGAACTCACAAGTCAGACAGGTCTTTTTTCTAAGGAAAACTCTCCATGGCTTTAAAATTTGAAAACAGGCTTAAAAACAGGGCTATTTATTAATGAAATATTACATGTATAATTTGATTGCAGGGTTTACTATGCATGCTAGTCTCAGCTGGAATATAATTGTATTGCCAAGTGCATACGTTTTTATTATCTTTATTTTGTTACATTCACCAAGTTGGTTTTATTAAAGAGAAATTTACCTGGCCTGAATTAGACCTGTTATGTTTTATACATTTGAAAGGATTTGCAATTTTTGCTTTTATTTTGTTCTATTTTATTTGTACCCAAGCATCACCTAAGCATGGGAGTAGAATACGTGGGGGACACTTTTAATAAAATTTTAAATTGTTCTCCACACTATTTCATTGGCCAAATGTGTTCACATTGTGGTTTTACTGGGCAAATGAGTATGTATAAATCAAGATTTAAAGTTCTTTAAATATTAAGTTATATATAAGGTACAATGGGGCTAAAGGCCCCACGGGGTAAAAGGCTAGATTGATTTTATTTTCTCCCAAAACACTAAATAGCAACAAAAACTACCACAGCACTTTCCTAAACATCTGTTTGCCACAAACTATATATTTATGTAGCTAATTAAAATCCCTGAAACTATCAGATTTATTTTGAGACAAAACACTTATTTATCATTTTCAGTTTTGTTCAGGATCATTAAATCAAATGTTTTTTAATAACTGTCCAATATGTGAAAGGATAGTGTTTGGGGAAAAAGCCCCCTGTTGCAAGGGCTAAAGACTCCTATAAAACACATTAATTTCTTAAAGGTGCACTCAGTAATTTTTTCTTCATTAAAAAAGTTGAACTCCTAAAGACATGAATTGTAAAATTGCAATTTATGTAGGAAATCATGACCATTCACATTAAAATGAAGACTCCAGTCATATCAATAACCTTATAAAAGCTGTTTTACTCTACATGGAGAGGGTCCACACATGGGGGCTGCCATGTTAGAATCACATGACCAGCTGAATACTACTTGCTTAGTCTCAGTCCTGTTATTTGACACTTTCACTTATTGATTAAAGTAATCATGGCTGACTGTGAATATTACATTTCTGCAACGGCATCTGAAACTGAAAACTATTGATTTTAAATTATGCTGCATCCAAGTCACTAGGTGTCAGTGTAAGCCCAAGATGACACAAAGACAAACGTTACTGAGTGCACTTTTAAATGGGGGAAATAGATTTGTTCTAAAAAATGTTCAAAGTGGGCTCACACTGACTGATCTAAACACAGTGGAGATTAATTTGTTAATAGAATACTTGCCATATGTGAGTGAAATTAACAGGAAATTGTGCACCCTTTTCTGAAGTAGTTACTCTGAGTAAGCATTCTCTTTATTTGTTACTCAAAAAAGCATCTTGTTGTCTCAAAATTATTTACATTAGTTGACAAATTTTGCTATTTGCCCCTATATCTACACGGTATCACTATAACCCCCCTAAGTTATACTGTACACAATATTTTTCAGTATTGTGCAATGTTTTTTCTTTTCTTTTTTTAACAAAACAGTCAGGAAGCGTAAAGAAAAAGATGTAAAAATAGCTTGAAAAGGTTGGTTGAAATTAAGAATATTTGAATAAAAGTAGTTTCCTTACAGTGAAATGTTGTCACTTCAGTTCAGTTACAGTCTCTTTGCAATAGTATTGATTGAGTGACTTTTTTATTGCTTTCACTAACAGTGGACTGTAGAATAGAATTGAATAGAATAGTATGTGAATGTGCAAGTATCCATTACTGTGTGCAATGTACATACAGTACAATATAATATACACTACACTATACATTTTTAAATATTTAAACAATACAGTAGCCTACAATATGCTATATACAGTACAGAACATATGCATAGCTTTCTTTCTTTATTGTATAAATAGCCTATTAAGCCAATTAAGTGCAAGTAAGAAAATAAACCTCGGTCAATTAGTCAACAGCCACTAAAAACTGATATTTCAGTTGACAGACCTGGGACTTATGCAAGGATCCTATTTGTGGACTTCAGTTCAGCCATCAATACCATCAAGCCTGATCTTCTCTCAACCAAACTGACCCAGCTCTCCGTGGCAACCACAATCTGTCAGTGGATCAAAAGCTTTCTGACAGATAGGCAGCAGCAGGTGAGACTGGGGAAACCTCCTGGACCCTCACTATTAGCACTGGTGCTCCTCAGGGATGCATTCTCTCTCTCCACTGCTCTTCTCCCTGTACACCAATGACTGCACTGCAAAGGACCCCACTGTTAAGCTCCTGAAGTTTGCAGATGACACCACGGTCATCTGCCTCATCCGCGACGGTGACGAGTCTGCATACAGACGGGAGGTTGATCAGCTGTATTTCTGGTGTGGTCACAACAACCTTGAGCTCAATACGCTCAAAACAGTGGAGATGATAGTGGACTATAGTGGATAGCGGATAGTGAACCCTCCAAGAATGCTAAATATCCACCCTGTTTTCCCACAAACAGATCCGGATTCCCCAGTCTTCTATAAGATCCCTCCTCTAAGGCTGCCACTCTCCCCATCTCCGAGCACCATTCCTGAAACGGGGGTGCTCCAACCGACTTCCAACCCCTCAAAATCACCCGCCTGGCGACCATAACACAGGTCAGGACCCAATCCTCCACATGTTTATTCTCCACATTAATTTCTGCCCCACCTCTCAAAATACATAGTCTGGGGCAAAATAAAACCCGAGTGCCCAAGTCCTCACGCACAAAATTCTGAACTCTCAACCAAAACCCCTGGATCTCAACGCACCTCCAAAAAACATGGGTTATATCTCAATCTTACATACACCATTCTATGTTATATGTCCTATTTTTTGTGTCTATTTATATACTTACCAAGTTTTATTTTTAAAATAGGCTACATGATGACCATAAAACTTTTGACAGATGACCGGAAGCTCAGGAGTGCCCAGGAAGAAAACACTGATCGCAAAAACAAGGAATCGCTAGGAGACACACACAGCTGGATGAGAATTTAAAATAATCGAAGACGTTACATTGTAGCTAAAATTGTTTCTGGGCCAATATTTTCTAGCTCATGGGTTTTAAGACTAGTTATTTCTCAATTATATGCAGACAGAAAGAACACACAACACATTTGTGCATCACTGTCTGGCTCTACTGGGTGTTTAAAACTGAAATGGACAACTTGCCTTGTCTAAGACGTGAAGGAAAATCATTTATTAAAACACTGATGACAAAAACACTCTTATTATTATTACAACTTATTAATAAAATAAGCAACATTATGTGCCTACATTTGGCTTTATATGAATAAGTTTGAGCATGCCATATACGAAAAGACACAGGGATATCAAGAATTACGTAATGACGCCATTACGTGATGACGTCACACAACTGCAGAATCTTTTTTTAAAAAAACCGGTTCATTTCAATTACAGTTCGAAAGAACTGGTTTGCGGAAATGAATCAGACTTCACATCACTAGCTAACACCCTTAACATACTATTTAATATAACCATGGTTATGCATGTTATATACACATACCAAAACATAAAATATACAAACCGTAATTTTACGTATTCCATGTTAAGTTTGAGGCTGTTTCAGAAAGCGCATCATGCCAGTTCATGGTTCAATACCTACTGGCACAGCTAGTCGTAAATCATCCTCCAGTGTCAACAAACGTGAGCGGTACTTATTGTTTATGTGAGTATGGAAACATGGCTTGGCTGGGCATTGTTAGTGTTTGGTAAATTGTCAACCCTGACTTCCGGCGGGAAAAAGTCAAACGGCTCATCTTTGAACTTCGGGTGTTTGAAGTCTCTTATCAGT
This sequence comes from Myxocyprinus asiaticus, assembly GCF_019703515.2. Classification (NCBI taxonomy): domain Eukaryota; kingdom Metazoa; phylum Chordata; class Actinopteri; order Cypriniformes; family Catostomidae; genus Myxocyprinus; species Myxocyprinus asiaticus. Next base: position 12,763,766 of record NC_059367.1, on the reverse strand, counting down.
TTGAAAGGTTTTAAACCATCCTTTGCAAGCACATCAGAACACATCACACTGTGGATGTGATTCGTTATTTAGCGTGATGAACGTGAATCCGTGAAGGAATCCTTCTCATCCAATTCCAATGTTTTGGTCGTGATTCAATGACTCGATCATCATAACACATTTGATACGCTCACTTGTCGCCACCTACTGCCGTGTAATGGTGACTTAACAAATCTCTTTAGTGAATGAATTCATAGAACTCAAATCAATGGGATGAATAAAAATCCCAAATTTGATTAATCAAAATGAACCAACCATGTAAAACACTTGTTCTAGCTTGTAAAAGACATTTCGTATTGGGGTCCTCCTGGTCACGTTGTTAGGATTTATTTTGCTGGCTGACATTATCCCATACTTAACTAATATAGTAAGATACATACGATTTTTATATGTAGAAGACTTCCAGCACTGCTAATGGCAATATATTTCTGTGGAGGTTTGAGTGTATTTTTTGCTTTAAAGGGATATTTCACCTAGAAATGAAAATTCTATCATCATTTACTCATCTTCCTGCCATCTCTGATGTGTATGACTTTCTTTCTTCTGCTGAACACAAATTAAGATTTTAGAAGAATATTTCAGCTCGGTAGGTCCTCACAATGCAAGTGAATGGGTACCAACATTTTGAAGCTCCAAAAAGCACATAAAGGTAGCATAAAATTTATAAGACTCCAGTTGTTAAATCCATATCTTCAGAAGCAATAGGTGTGAGTGAGAAACAGATTAATATTTACAGCTGAAGTCAGAATACACCTTAGCCAAATAGATTTAAAATCAGTTTTTCACAATTCCAGTTTCATTGTAGAAAACCTTCCCTGTCTTAGGTCTGTTAGGATCACTAATTTATTTTTTTAGAATGTGAAATGTCAGAATAATAGTAGAGAGAATGATTTATTTCAGATTTTATTTCTGTCATCACATTCCCAGTGGGTCAGAAGTTTACATACACTTTGTTAGTATTTGGTAGCATTGCCTTTAAATTGTTTAACTTTGGTCAAACGTTATGGGTAGCCTTCCAGAAGCTTCTCACAATAAGTTGCTGGAATTTTGGCCCATTCCTCCAGACAGAACTGGTGCAACTGAGTCAGGTTTGTAGGCCTCCTTGCTCGCACGCTTTTTCAGTTCTGCCCACAAATTTTCTATCGGACTGAGGTCAGGGCTTTGTGATGGCCACTCCAAAACCTTCATTTTATTGTCCTTAAGTTATTTTGCCACAACTTTGGAGGTATGCTTGGGGTCATTGTCCATTTGGAAGACCCATTTGCGACGAGCTTTAACTTCCTGGCTGATGTCTTGAGATGTTGCTTCAATATATCCACATAATTTTCCTTCCTCATGATGCCATCTATTTTGTGAAGTGCACCAGTCCCTTCTGCAGCAAAGCACCCCCACAACATGATGCTGCCACTGTTGTGGTTTCTGCCACCTCTGTGAAACATCACTCTTGAAGTCTTGGGGTTTTGATGCCAGAAGATAGACTTTATTATCAGAGATAAAAAAGCCGAGTTGCCCTGCAGTTGCAACAACTCCAGCAAAATGGTTTGCACCTGCTTAAATACATATCATCTAACAAGGAGTGGCCAATACATTCCATACATGTCACAATCATTCATCACCCTATTCTTTGACTCCAGTCTGTTTATTTTAAGAAGTGGACAGGAGACACCTGTGGAGGAACCTCAACATATATTTTCTCAGCAGTCATGAGAGCAGTTTACTATATGTGAGCACATTCCTTTCCTACACAGGCTTCTCCACACACATACTAAGATTCATGCTTGACCATCAGAAATAATTGTAGAATAAAATGGCTATATTAACACTGATTATACTTCATTAATTTATGCTCAACTTGATAAAAATATTCTACACAACCCCCATGCTTCACGGTTGGGATGGTGTTCTTCGGCTTGCAAGCCTCACCCTTTTTTCTCCAAACATAACGATGGTCATTATGGCCAAACAGTTTCATTTTTGTTTCATCAGACAAAAGGACATTTCTCCAAAAAGTAAGATCTTTGTCCCTATGTGCACTTGCAAACTGTAGTCTGGCTTTTTTATAGTGGTTTTGGAGCAGTGGATTCTTCCTTGCTGAGCAGCCTTTCAGGTTATGTCAATAGACATGTATTCCTCTAAGTCGCTTTGGATATAAGCATCTGCCAAATGAATAAATGTAAATGTAAATGATATAGGACTTGCTTTAATGTGGATACATATACTTGTCTACCTGTTTCCTCCAGCATCTTCACAAGGTCCTTTGCTGTTGTTCTGGGATTGATTTGCACTTTTCTCACAAAACTACGTTTATCTCTAGGAGAAAGAATGCATCTCCTTCCTGAGCGGTATGATGGCTGCGTGGTTCCATGTCATTTATACTTGTGTATTATTGTTTGTACAGATGAATGTGGTACCTTCAGGTGTTTGAAAATTGCTCCCAAGGATGAACAGACTTGTGGAGGTCCACAATTTTTTTTTCTGAGGTCTTTGCTGATTTCTTTTGATTTTGCCATGATGTCAAGCAAAGAGGCACTGAGTTTGAAGGTAGGCCTTAAAATACATCCACAGGTACATCTCCAATTGACTCCAATTAGCCTATCAGAAAGGCTTGACATCATTTTCTGGAATTTTCCAAGCTGCTTAAAGGCACAGTTAACTTAGTGTATGTAAACGTCTGACCCACTGGAATTGTGATATAGTCAATTAAAAGTGAAACATCTGCCTGTAACAATTGTTGGAATTACATGTGTCATGCACAAAGTAGATGTCCTAAACGACTTGCCAAAACTATAGTTTGGTAATATGAAATCTGTGGATTGGTTAAAAAATTTGTTTTTACGACTTCAACCAAAGTGTGTGTAAACTTCTGACTTCAAGTCTTCTTTTACTATAAATTCTCCTCCCTGCTCAGTAGGTGGCAATATGCACAAAGAATGCAAATCGCCAAAAACAAATGAAGAAGAATGTGAAAGTGAAAGTGGATATTGATAGTAAAAAAGGACTTAAATATTGATTTGTTTCCCACCCACACTTATCATATTGCTTCCGAAGGCATGGATTAAACCACTGGAGTCATATGGATTACTTGAATGCTGCCTTTATGTGCTTTTGGAGCCACAAAATGTTGGTACCCGTTCACTTACACTTACCTACAGAGCAGAAATATTCTTCTAAAAATCTTTGTTTGTGTTCAGCAGAAGAAATAATGTCATACATGACAGGGATGGCATGAGGGTGAGGAAATGAAGTGATAACTTTCCTTTTTGGGTGAATTATGCCTTTAAGACAAACAAAACTAAAGGTCCTAAAACTGGTTGGAATGGCTAGTAAACATACAGTACAAATATGGTATCTGTAAATAATGTAAACAGTACAAACTTTCCAAAGTTTAGAGTTCCTGAAATGGCCTGAAATGGTCATTCATATGTGCTGTTCCTTAAAGCAGAGTAGACAAGAACAGTAGTAATAGTCAAACACACTCTTCATAGTGGTAGGTCTGATGCGGTCATAGAATAGTGTTAGATCTTGTATTTGGCTGACCAGATATCAGCTGGCTCGCCAGTGTATCAGTGTTCTTCTAATATATAAAGAAGAGTAAGCCAGACCAAGTGCTCGTGGGGAAAAGAGTGTACTGATGTCGATCGTGTAGCATAGCTCTTCTGAATCTTAACCCAAAGTTCTGTCTGTGTGACAGAACTTTATATCTAAAGAACAATAGTGTTAGGACCTCCCTGAAAGGCCCCAGATGCAACTGATACAATGGTTATACTTTGATCAACTGTTTGTTGCCCTAACTTTAGGGCCCCTTTGTTTCACACTTTTACATACAGAGATGCAACTGTTAAAATGTAGAAATGATTAAATAATTTAAAAACACATAATTCTACAATCCCCCCTCTGATCATTTTTGATGACATAAAATAAAAATAAAAATCAACATTTCACTAATCATGTATACAGCATGTTGTATATAGGCATCTGTCAGACTAAAAGTTCATGGTGAATGGTTGCTTTCCATTAGAATAATGCTTGAGTCCTCCGGAAACTTTTATTTTAAAGTTCTGATCTTATTGAACTGGTGGACATGGTTCTGTTTATATTGCATTCTGCTGTAAGAATGCAAGTTGAGTCCTTCAGGAAATGTTGTTTTCAAGTTATGATCATGTTGACTTAGTGGGTGTGGTTATGTTCCATGGATGTTCAGCGGGTGTCAGCAGTGTAGATGTCAGATGTCCGTTAGCATCCTCTGGAACACAGGAACACCTGCAATGTTGAGACAAGAGAAAAGGGAAACATTTCTTGCCAAAGAAAATAGATTTAACCAAATTATAACTATTTGCCCTCAAAACTGTCCCTAATTTTGCAGGGCACTACAGTGTTTAACAGTGGTGGTATGCTTACCTCTTCATCCTCAGGCGACAAGCTTGAGCCTAAAAACTCTAATCACACCATATCTGGACTCTGATAAACACTACTGCCATCTATCCCTCGTCTCTAGGCAGATTAAATAACTCAAAATGGCTCACATCTATCCACTTATCTATTTTTTGCACCTTAACTGCTGCATCAGTTACCAAAAGAACCTGAGGTGGACCTTCCCATTTGGATTCTAATGGTTTTTGAAGGTGTACACACTGATCGGGCACTATACCATGATCCTCCTCAGGAAGCGGCTCTCACATATTCCAAAGGTGCTTTTTGGCACCCTGTACTGCCGGGCTGAGTGTTCCACAACTGTGGACATGCTGTCAGATATTAGATGGACATCTGCTTTGTGAAAGTCTGTGGTTCCCAGTGAGGATATGGGCCAGCTTGTGACATTTGTTGAAGGGCGTAGTCCAGTTTCATTTTGCTTGTCCTTGCTGCATTAATTGTCATCATGCAGTTTTGCTTCATCATCCGTTTTGTGTGATCCCTTCTCCTTTACATCTTGTGTAGCAGCGTCATCTACCAGGGCATCAAACTTGGCTTCAGTTGTTGAGAATTCTGTGTGCACTTTTACCTTTAGAATGGTGTCTTCATTTGGTTTACTTGCACACACTTGGAGTCCATCAGCTTTTTGATGGAATGCCCTTAGCTGGTGCTGCTGAGAGGGGTTTATTAGTTACCCTGTGGCTCAACAGCTTTTAGTAAAATCTGTTTTTGTTCTGCTGTCAGCTCTTGAAACCTCTTATCCAGGTCATCCTCATCATGTTGGTTTCGTAACCTCAGTGTGCAGTCATGAGCCCAGTGTCCTTCCTTGCTGCAATACCTGCACCTACCATGTTGGGATTTTGATTTTGAGCATCTCTGATGTTCCTTGTCTTTATGCTCAGTGTCCATGATCTTGTACCTTAACGTTTTGGATTGCAGAGCTCTGAGTTTCACATCCTGTGCTCTTTGCTGACCATTCAACAATCTGGATGAAAGCTGTTCCAACACTATCCCAGTCATCATAGTGGATTTTAACAGCTCCAGAGATTTCAGGTTTCAGTCCATTTACAAACGCAGTTTTGAGAGGCATACCAGTATTTCTGTCAAGATCTTCATTTGAATTTAAACCAGCATGTTCCAGCCAAGTTTGTTTGAAGCATTCCTCATAGTCGGCAACTGCATACATGAGGTAATTTTTTCCTAATTAACCTCTGCAGGTTTTAGTTCAAGAAGATTTGAACAGCTTCCTGACACAATGTTTTGTTGAGACTCACCTATACTGCTATACTATTTATATAACATTTTCAGTTAGTCTTCTTTGGTGATTGTCCCTTAAGTTGACATTAAGAATCATTGCCCTATCTAATGGGTGCAAAGTGTAAATTTTCTGAAAACGCTGAAGAACTTGCCAAACTTTGTGGTTGTTTATACACATCTGGTAATTCCTTTGACCATTTGTCAATTTGCTCCGGTGTGGCTGGCTGGTATATTCTTTATGGAACAAATTTCTTGACCACTTTTGTCACAATGCGAATTCGTCTCTTATCATTCTCCTCATCCTCCTCCTCCTCTTTGTCATCCTCAACTTCAGTCCTTCTGTTTTTGACAATGACAGGAGCGAGTCTAACCTTTGTGATCTCAGCGTGCGTACTGACAGGTAGTTCAGCATCACTGTCGTCTGAGCTGTCTGAAGCACTGGTCACCTGGCATCTCTCTAAGCAGATAACGTTGCTGTTGATCCTCAGTGGCTCTGAGCTTTTTCAGTGGGTAGAGTGGCGACTCTTTGCTTTGCTGCTAGATGCTTTCATAGATGTCTTTGTTTTGGAACAGTCTTTTGATTCCAATTGCTTGGAAAGCAGAGTTAACAGCTTGTCATTCTCATGTACCAGCCTTTCTTTCACGTTCTTTTCAGTCTGCAATTGTTCAGAAAGTGCTCAAACTTTTGCCCTCTCTGCTTTGAACTCACGCTGCAATCTATCCATCTCACATTTCAGCAGATGGTGTCCAATTTGTTTCTGTAAAATCACAAACTATCCATCATTCTTGGTGTTTGTCCTTAAACACTGTCTTTCCATTAGCTCTTTTAATGTCAGGTAAGGCCCATAACCCACTCTCTGTGTGCTTGATTCAGTGTTTCAGGCAGATGTCATCATTGCACTTCCTTATTCCCAGACTTTTGTCCAAATATTCATTCAGATTGTCCATCATCTGATCAATGGTGAAGCTTCAGTTCCATGCCTTTCTGTAGCTGGCTTCCGTTCTGAACAGTTACCATTGTTTTGCGTAGACCCAGCTATGGCAATACAGGAGATGTGCCCTCAAAGGTGTGTAAACAGAACAGAAGTGTGTTAGAGCCGTTCAAGGTGCTTATTCCGATGTAAATTCACAGCTATTTATTTGACTGATCAAACTGACATACACAGACAAGTCAAACATACATTTCCAAAATACACAATTGTCAAATTCTGTATAACTTTGTCCAGTGTACTCTTAATTTCCAACTGTTCAAGATGTTATTCTCATTTTATAGGTTTAGCCTATGCTTATTCTTATTCAGTTCTAACTCGGCAGTTACGAAAACAAATGAAACAAATTTGGGTATTGTGTTTATTTGCTCACTTGTGAGAAATCACACTTATCAATTCTTTCTGAATCCTAGTACAGAAGGCTAAATAACTTGTTTCAGACTCTTTCCGTATCTCTCAGAGGAAGGCATGTTAACTTTTAGTTGCACAATTGTAGCTAATCTTAACTCTTAGAAATGTATTTTCAAATGCCTCATAGTATGAAGATCCACAGCTCAGTTCACAACTTACAGTATTGGTGTAACTCACAATTTCTTAACTCATACCTATTTTTAATTCTCTAGCAATTAAAAATATAATTCTTTAGTTCATTCAGTGCTAAGAATAAATACACTATGGTATTGAATTACGCTTAACTTCTTCATTAACTCCTACTGATTTACACCCAGTCAGAGATTCCAAATTTCTGAATGCCTCTTCATCCTCAGGCGACAAGCTTGAGCCTAAAAACTCTAATCACACCATATCTGGACTCTGATAAACACTACTGCCATCTATCCCTCGTCTCTAGGCAGATTAAATAACTCAGAATGGCTCACATCTATCCACTTATCTATTTTTTGCACCTTAACTGCTGCATCAGTTACCAAAAGAACCTGAGGTGGACCTTCCCATTTGGATTCTAATGGTTTTTGAAGGTGTACACACTGATCGGGCACTATACCATGATCCTCCTCAGGAAGCGGCTCTCACATATTCCAAAGGTGCTTTTTGGCACCCTGTACTGCCGGGCTGAGTGTTCCACAACTGTGGACATGCTGTCAGATATTAGATGGACATCTGCTTTGTGAAAGTCTGTGGTTCCCAGTGAGGATATGGGCCAGCTTGTGACATTTGTTGAAGGGCGTAGTCCAGTTTCATTTTGCTTGTCCTTGCTGCATTAATTGTCATCATGCAGTTTTGCTTCATCATCCGTTTTGTGTGATCCCTTCTCCTTTACATCTTGTGTAGCAGCGTCATCTACCAGGGCATCAAACTTGGCTTCAGTTGTTGAGAATTCTGTGTGCACTTTTACCTTTAGAATGGTGTCTTCATTTGGTTTACTTGCACACACTTGGAGTCCATCAGCTTTTGGATGGAATGCCCTTAGCTGGTGCTGCTGAGAGGGGTTTATTAGTTACCCTGTGGCTCAACAGCTTTTAGTAAAATCTGTTTTTGTTCTGCTGTCAGCTCTTGAAACCTCTTATCCAGGTCATCCTCATCATGTTGGTTTCGTAACCTCAGTGTGCAGTCATGAGCCCAGTGTCCTTCCTTGCTGCAATACCTGCACCTACCATGTTGGGATTTAGATTTTGAGCATCTCTGATGTTCCTTGTCTTTATGCTCAGTGTCCATGATCTTGTACCTTAACGTTTTGGATTGCAGAGCTCTGAGTTTCACATCCTGTGCTCTTTGCTGATTCCAAATTTCTGCAGCAATTTCAGTCCCAAACTATTTCTATATTTCTACAGCTTCTACAGACTCTGGATAACTGGACCAAATTGTTCTTTATAACAATTCCTACAGACACCAAGAGGACTGGACCAAGCCTAAACTTAACAGTGTTCACTTTATTAGCTTCTACAGACTCTGAATGACTGGACCAAATTGTTAAAAATTCCTACAGACTCAAAAGAAAGGACCAAAATGAACAGTGTTACATTTATAAGCTCCTACAATCCTTGATGAATGGACCAAATTGTTATTTTTAACAATTCTTACAGACTTCAAAGGAAGGACCAATTTAACAGTGCTACACTGCATATTGTGACTACACTACATAAAGTTACTGGTCTGCTTACTTGAGTGTGTTCTTTAAGAGAGCTGTTAAGTTTCACTCACCGAATTAGGATCTTTGTGAAGGGTCCTGGTGTTACAAAGTCCAAAGACGCAGTTCTCTTTTGTCTTCAACTTGAAACAACTTTAGAATCTCAAAGATTTTTCTGTTCACTTGATGAGTTGCAGTTGATGAGTTTCTTGTTGCAGTTGATGAGTTTCTTCTTATCAGTCTCTCCTGGCTGGCTCATGCCAAATTATTAGATCTTCTTGTATTTGGCTGACCAGATATCAGGTGGCTCGCCTAATTCAGTTATTTTAATACATAAAGAAGAGTAAGCCAGACCAAGTGCTCGTGGGCAAAAGAGTTTATTGATGTCGGTCGTGTAGCATAGCTCTTCTGAACCTTAACCCAAAGTTCTGTCTGTGTGAAAGAACTTTATATCTTAAGAACAATAGTGTTAAGACCTCCCTGAAAGGCCCCAGATGCAACTGATACAATGGTTCTTCTTTATGGGTCTCCCTTTGTTTCACACTTTTACATACAGAGATGCAACTGTTAAAATGTAGAACTGATTAAATAATAAAAATACACATAGTTCTACAATAGCGATGACGATTTGCAGAATTAAAGTGCTCACTTCACTGTCATCAGAATGTATAAAGTACATTCAGAATTATACTTGATTTTACATGTATTTGTACTTATTTTTTTGTTATCGTTTGTCTATTTTTTATTGTTTCATTCTTTTGTATAGTCTATAGATACATTTTTGTTATTTTCTTCACTCAGCCAATGAAGACAATCATAGGATTGAGGAGAATACCAAACCTCTCCATCCTTGGTCTGTGATGATTGTGGTCTCCATCCCAAAGGGGTGTTGTTTCATGTATGCATTTGCAATACAACATACATGTATATCATCTACTGGACTATTGAATACTTTGCAGTATCAATGCGAGGCTGAACCATTAAACAAAAGTTCAAACATAATACAAAACACTTTGATGTAATGCTGTGGGATTCATGTAATGACTCTGATAGATAGATCCTCTGCCATTCTAAAATTCCTTTATAAGATTCCTTTATTGTAGTTTAACTTGCACATGCAAAATTCAATCCTACCAAAAGACAGTGCCATTTTTACACAAATGTTTTCATTTTTTAAAATGTTATGCATGTTTAGAGCAAGTGCATAGCCACATTATTCAGTGCAAGCAGCTCAGCTGAGAGGCAATCAGGTCATCAGATCTCTGTCCTCTGTGGCCTATTCAGGAGACAGAGAATAATACCCATTCATTTGTTCCAGATTACCCATGTAGAAAAAGCCTGAGAGCAAATGCTTAATAAATGCTTGTGTTCGTTTTTGCCTGTGTTATGAGTTTGTCTCTGGAGGGCTTCAGAGTTGTGTTGCAGGATTATTGCACTGTTATACCTGCACTCTATTGACTTTGATAAACTTGTTCCTTAATTTGAATTATTTGCTTGACTCCTTGTTATTTAAATAGACCCAGGGAGCAGACACTTTTTGTTTTTGTTGTCTGAGTGTGTTCTAATCACTTGTCAAATTAATGAGGCATAACTCTAGATGAATATTTCCTGTTATGCTGTTCCTTCCCATGTGATTGGTGTTGTTTATTCAGTACTTTGGATCCTAGCTCCCAGTCTTATGCTCTGTCAGGAAGCAGAGAGGACTAGCATTTTACCACATCCCTTTTAAGTCTGTATTACAAAGGGTTTAAAACCTAGGCGTTTTTATTCAAACCAGTCAGTAATATTGATTTGTTCCAGTTTACAAAGAGTTCCTAACTATGTTTTTTCAAAGACAGTGTATTTTCAGTCAAGATGAATAGGTTGTGTATCAGATGATCTGTTACACTAGATGGCAGCCTTACCACACGAATAGCGTCCTTATTTCTTATAGCAGAAGCATTCTGTCAGTACATCTTTTGCAGCCAACACAAGGTCAGGTCGAATGCTCTGTGCTGCTCAAATATCTGGTGCAATGTTTCTCTTATCCAGTTAGATTGTTGCTGAAATTCATTCTGGAGAACTGCATATCTACAGGTGCATCTCAATAAATTAGAATGTCGTGGAAAAGTTCATTTATTTCAGTAATTCAACTCAAATTGTGAAACTCGTGTATTAAATAAATTCAATGCACACAGACTGAAGTAGTTTAAGTCTTTGGTTCTTTTAATTGTGATGATTTTGGCTCACATTTAACAAAAACCCACCAATTCACTATCTCAAAAAATTAGAATATGGTGACATGCCAATCAGACAATCAACTCAAAACACCTGCAAAGGTTTCCTGAGCCATCAAAATGGTCTCTCAGTTTGGTTCACTAGGCTACACAATCATGGGGAAGACTGCTGATCTGACAGTTGTCCAGAAGACAATCATTGACACCCTTCACAAGGAGGGTAAGCCACAAACATTCAAGCTGGCTGTTCACAGAGTGCTGTATCCAAGCATGTTAACAGAAAGTTGAGTGGAAGGAAAAAGTGTGGAAGAAAAAGATGCACAACCGAGAGAACCGCAGCCTTATGAGGATTGTCAAGCAAAATCGATTCAAGAATTTGGGTGAACTTCATAAGGAATGGACTGAGGCTGGGGTCAAGGCATCAAGAGCCACCACACACAGACGTGTCAAGGAATTTGGCTACAGTTGTCATATTCCTCTTGTTAAGCCACTCCTGAACCACAGACAACGTCAGAGGCTTCTTACCTGAGCTAAGGAGAAGAAGAACTGGACTGTTGCCCAGTGGTCCAAAGTCCTCTTTTCAGATGAGAGCAAGTTTTGTATTTCATTTGGAAACCAAGGTACTAGAGTCTGGAGGAAGGGTGGAGAAGCTCATAGCCCAAGTTGCTTGAAGTCCAGTGTTAAGTTTCCACAGTCTGTGATGATTTGGGGTGCAATGTCATCTGCTGGTGTTGGTCCATTGTGTTTTTTGAAAACCAAAGTCACTGCACCCGTTTACCAAGACATTTTGGAGCACTTCATGCTTCCTTCTGCTGACCAGCTTTTTAAAGATGCTGATTTCATTTTCCAGCAGGATTTGGCACCTGCCCACACTGCCAAAAGCACCAAAAGTTGGTTAAATGACCATGGTGTTGGTGTGCTTGACTGGCCAGCAAACTCACCAGACCTGAACCCCATAGAGAATCTATTGTCAAGTCTATTGGTATTGTCAAGAGGAAAATGAGAAACAAGAGACCAAAAAATGCAGATCAGCTGAAGGCCACTGTCAAGAGGAAAATGAGAAACAAGAGACCAAAAAATGCAGATGAGCTGAAGGCCACTGTCAAAGAAACCTGGGCTTCCACACCACCTCAGCAGTGCCACAAACTGATCACCTCCATGCCACGCCGAATTGAGGCAGTAATTAAAGCAAAAGGAGCCCCTACCAAGTAATGAGTACATATACAGTAAATGAACATACTTTCCAGAAGGCCAACAATTTACTAAAAATGTTTTTTTTATTGGTCTTATGATGTATTCTAATTTGTTGAGATAGTGAATTGGTGGGTTTTTGTTAAATGTGAGCCAAAATCATCACAATTAAAAGAACCAAAGACTTAAAATACTTCAGTCTGTGTGCATTGAATTTATTTAATACACGAATTTCACAAAACTTTTCCACGACATTCTAATTTATTGAGATGCACCTGTATGTAAGAGTAATTTGCTTTTTAATTATAGAATAGAGTATTATGTTCCAAATACCAGCTGTAATTTCAACAGGCTGTAAAAGCCAGTATTTTGTCTTATTTATTTATTTTTGTCATTGAGTATGTGATAAATGATCTTTCCTAAATTATCTAACTCAATACTACACCATTTCATCCAGATAATATGTCCAAGGTGATAGAAATCTTTTACAAATTTTGTTTAAAACACACGTCGTTCATAGAAATGTAATCTTTTTGTCCAATTTGGTTTCATAAATTTTTGAAAAAGCTTAATAGCATTTTCTACCAAAATTTTATTTAATGACTTGAAAAATGTGATGTGGTGTAACCATCAAGTAAAAGCTATTAAAGTACTTTCCTTGCACCTTGAATACATAAGAATGTACACAACTTAATCATTAAACAAAAAATCGTTAAAACGATTTAATTTACAGATATCATGAATTTTTGAGTCAAGAATATCAAGAAATGTTTTCAGGGTTACTCCATATGACCTGAACAAAATGTGCCTCTCCATAGAACATTTTTAAAAACTTCACTCTCTTGAGTCTTGAGCATCTCTCTTTGTTCTATGGTTTTGTCAACATAAAAAACAAAAAAGCAACCTACATGTTAGTTACACCACATGATTTGGTGGAAAAAAGTTTAACAAATATTAATCATATTTAAATAACACTTGTTTCACTGTTTTTTTTTGTTTTTTTTTTAGAAAAAAATATTAATAAAAGATTTAAGCCCCAGAAAAAATATCAGAACGACTTTGAACTCAATCAAAATGTTCATCATAGAAGAGGTGTATTCAAGTAATTCAAGTATTGTTTTATTTTTTTTTTATGTATATCAGAATATTTTAATAGATCTTGGCAAAAAAAGAATACTATCACATCATAGACCTAAATAAATTGAAATTATTTCAATTAGAAACTCTTCAATGTGACAGCTCTTTTTTAAAAGCAATGAGATTGTCTTTTTCTCTGTCTATTGCCTTACAATCCTTTGCCTCTATTGTTTTCTTGTCAACGTGACAACTATTCTGCAGTGAGCTGATAGGTTTGAGTGATGAGTTGGGTCCCGTGTGATTGGAAAGAGTGTTACAGTACAACCACTGAAGGGCATGACTGGACACAAATGTCACCATTTTGACATCAATCAGGCAAAGGTGAAAGGTAATTATGAATGCAGGGTCATTTGTAAGAGCCTTGGGAGCTTAGCAAAACAGTAGCTCTGTCCTCTTGCCAGGCAAACACGTTAATACACGGTAGACGGATGTGATTGCAGAAAATGCAAGTGCACCACAGGGTTTCTTGCAGGGGCAAAGAGATTGGCCACCCCACTCTCAATTGCCATTTTGGTCATTTTTTTGTCTTGGGCACCCGACAATGTGCCACTACAGACTGATCGCTGGACCCTGCCCGGCCACCCCTTTGAAAAACTCCTGGCTCCGCCCCTGCTTGCTCGGAGACAAACTTTTCACAAAATGCACAAATTAAACTTCCTCCTGTGATGGAAAAACATTTCTCCCTGATGGATGCTGGTTGTGAATTTACAAATCAGTGTTTGTGAATATTTTTCATCTATCAGCTGCTTATGGTGGGCGTCTCCTCCAGAAGCTTCACTGGAATGAAACGCATTGAAGTGCGAGAATCTTTTAAGAAGCGAAAGCAGAAAGTAATTTTGCGAGCGGTTCGGCGGCGTTATCTGACTGTGTGTTTTTGCTAGTTTCCTTTGGCTGAGCTGTAATGAATAATTAGTGGAGGGAGAAGATAAATAGCCATGTGGCTTCCTGCTACTGAGGAAATCCATTTAGGTTATTACTCCTTACATAAAACTCATTTTTACTCTAAGAGCTGCCTTTACTGTCCATGCTGAATAACAAATAGAAAGTGCGTAAACAAACAAAAGAAAGGCAATTACTTTTCCGCTCAGCAGAGAACGCTGGTGAACAGTGCTTGTCTCCAGGGCGCGAGGATGGTGTCGCAATCTCGACACGTGACACATTTTAGTGTTGGGTTGATGGCTTTCTGTGCATTATCTATGCGGGGGTCAAGGTAAGGGGCCTGACCGGCACTAGTTGGAGTGGAATGGAGATCAGAGGCAGGCGGAGGTCAGCAAACTGTGCATTTTTGAAGGAACACCTTGAAGATTATTGATTTAGGGGTGTTATGTGATACATTGATTTAAGGGAGTAATTGGATTCTGTCTGCAGTGGGAAGTTCTGTAGTAGGGTTATGTCCTTCTGTGGCCTTGGCCTCTGCCCTTTCAAGCCCTATTCATGGCCTACGTGGTCGGTGTCATATCACAGCCAACCTGCTGTCTCTGTCTTGTGGGATTAGAAATCAGCTCCAGCGACCTCTATTCTCAAAGGAAGGACCCGTTTTGAGCATACTGATCACTTTGATTGTCTGATAACCCAGCTGCAGTGTGACATACAGTTTGGTTCTGAGAACAGTTTGAGAGTTTTTCAATACAAATTGTATTGTCAACATAGCAATGTGAGTGCAGAGTTGAATTGGAATAATAATTTCCATTTGCTTTAATGACAGCATGTACTTGAGCTAGCATGGACTCATAAATTTGTGCAAAATGTAATGATCCATGTTATCCCAGCATGATTTGAGAATGTTCCAAAGAGCATTTTGTGTGCTTTAAGGAAATCAAAGACATGATTTAAACATGTTCAATGTCACAAATTTGCTTATATTTGATTAGTGACAAGAAATAGTGCAGAATCTTAAATATGTCCTAAACATTTTCTTAAAAGAATATTCAGGGTTCAATACAATACAAGCATTTTTGGCATTATATTGATTACCACAAAAATGTATTTCTACTTGCCCCTCCTTTTCTTTAAAAAAAGAGCAAAAATCTGGGTTCCAGTGAGACACTTACAATGGAAGCGAATGGGGCCAATCCATAAACATTAAAATTCTCACTGTTTCAAAAGTATAGACACAATACATAAACAATATAATTTTTTACAGAAAAAGAGGGACTAGTCGAAATAATGTTTTGGGGAAATCAACATTATGCCACAAATGCATGTCGATTGAGCTTAACTTGTATTGAACCCGGAATATTCCTTTAAATGTAAAAATGCTCAGTTATTTAAACTGTAATTTGTTTTTTGGAATTTTAACAGAAAATAATGTAAAATTGCTATGGTAAAAAAACTAATTGGTTAACTGTTATTTACCTTACTATGTATGGGGAAAAATCATTTTATTTTTAACATGAAAATACATGTAATTTTACAGTAAAATGTGTTTTTAGAAGTAAAAAGTATGATTTTCATGTAGTAGAGGGGTGGTGTAGACTCACACCATCAACTCTTGGTGAAAAATACTTTCTGTGCTCCCACACATAATCCATTTTGGTCGACTCTTCTCAATAGCTTCAATGCAAACCGGAGGTTAGGAGACAAAACATGAAGCGTGGAGCACTGAAAAGCGGCGGGGCTGAATAAAGTGAATAGGCTACAGGCACCAAAATGACATACCGCATTGCCTGAAACATGGTGACTGTAACTTTTAAGGTGAATTTCTGGCAACCACAGCTGCCTTTTTTTTTTTTTTTTTTTTTTTTTTTAACCGTATATTTAACAAAATTTTTCTTTTCCTTGGTCTCAGACTTTTGGACCTTTCTGTATATAAATAATATGTTAATCTGTATACAGAATATATTGTATGTAAATATGCTATAGGCATAACAAATAATAGCATAAACAGCAGAATGTAGAATACCAATGTAAACATTCCAAAGGATCCAAATGCAATCTCTACAATTTGTTGATGCTAAATTTTAAATGAAATGCATAATGTTGTTAGACCTAAATTACTTAAAACTAATCAAAAGCAAAAACCCTCAAATTATTGCCTAAAGGTGCGGTCACACTACACTTTGCGATAGAAGATCAAAACGTCACACATTGATCTCTTTGGCCCAGTTCAAAGAATACATATCTCAAATCTGCTTATTTGTATTGTTCCAAAAAAGTTAGCTGAAGGTACAGTATATTTTAACATTTAGAAAATAATGTTATTTGTTATTTGTGATTTTTTTATTTTTATTGATTAAAGCCAGAAACCCTTGCACGGGACAAATCCTGGTCCGTTGCAGTGTCTGAAATAATTTTGCATGCTCAAAGCCTAGTGTGACCGCCCCTTAACTGAACAGTTGGTCAGAGCTAAGTTTTTTTTACTGCCGTTCTCAGTGGTACTTGGTGTAGTTTGTCTTCCTTGGTTTTGAAGTGTCAGATTCTCAGCAGGAGGAACACAATTCACCTCTCTGCACACAGTTTTACCTGAACAATTCACAGTCTATTTACTGCAACTTGCCTTCAGAATTTCTGCCTTAGGAAGTTTTTGAAGTATAAAGTGCTGCTTGTTACCGACATTGAATCTTTCATTAACATAAACACAACAGGGTTTTTTTCTTAAAAATAGGGAAGAAGAAAAATAAATAACCAGTGTTTCTCCTATATGTGCTGCTGCTGAATTATGAACACTGCTGCTGAAATTTCACATGGTTCATTAGTAGTCTTGACACAACAAAACACTTGCTAGCACCTTATAACATAAGTACCAAAAATGAGTTGGACAAAATGTTTCCGAATGTCCATGGCGAAGTGTTGGTTACAAGCCAAGATAAATGGCTACTAGTTAATCCTAGTTCAGCTACGTATTAACATAGTTGTGCAGCCTATTCTGCACACTGCCATAATGCCTGCACATTTTGCAATAATTACTCAGGTTGGGTGTTATTTTAGTGTGAGTAAACATATAGTACGATGGTGTACGTAATAACTAACGTCTGTAGGTAATGCCACCGAATCTTGTGCAAACAATGCCCCTCCGTGAAGTTGACACCCCATGTGATCAGGACATTACTGTAATAAAACTATTTCAGTTTGATTGTTTGTGGACAAAATAAAAAATTGTGCTCGAGCAATTTTTGAGAAATTAAATATTTAAAAAATGTAAGTATAGGCCTTATATTGGTACCCCATTATTGCCCAATTAACTCCAAAGTAGCCTCATTCATTTGTACATTGTTTGTACACATTTGGATGTTAATGGGGTGCTGAGGCCCATGCTTAACAATGTAACGTTCAATTTCTCACAAAAAATATAAATATTTTGCCCTCAAACGATGCAGAAATGAACCAAAATGGTAGTGGTATAGTGTAGTGATTCAGTAGTGTTAATAGTTAAATAGGTTTATATTATCTATTTGTGTTTATGTTTAATAAGAAATAGTGCAAGTGATTTTCTGCATTGAGGCATTTCATTATTTGACAGTTATTACTACAGCTATCTTGGCTTCCAGAGCACTTTAAGTGTCAAAAGCTCACATGCAGTAAATAAACACACACATGACAAGGTGAAAATTAATAACCAATCTATAATGATTCTTAGGGTCGTTTTAAGCTATTCCACTGCGTCCGATCCGGCGTTGTTGAAAAAAATCCTAGACGAAACATCAATATTACTTGCCATGTTGATTTAGTGAGCTGGCTCCAGTTGGCTGATTTGGTCAGTATGTGTGGTAATAATTCCCATTAATAATTCCCTGGAGTTCACTAGTGGTTGTTTCCAGTAGGACTTCTCAGATTTTCAGGGAAGTTAGGCTTATGTCCATCTCACATTCAAGGGTTGGACAGGAATGTTTGATGTATTGACAAACGCAGAGGTATTGCATAGAGCCTGCCAGTCTCAATACTGAAATTGTGCACTATACACCTATTTATTTATCTCTGTAGTTTCTGATAAGCTGGCAGAGGCCCTGTTTGCCTCTTCTTCATCTTCCTGTTACAATCAAAATGCACTACTTCTACCCAGATTTTGCAGACACACAATTCCCTTCTCACTCTCGCAGTGTGCGAATGTTGGATCGGTTTGATATGCATCCTTTTGAGCAGCTTTGATGTTTTTAAACATAAAAGATGAGACACAAAGTGCTCACTATTAAAGTCCTCTATTACCACTCAACAACATCCCTCATCGCAGTCCATTGGAGTGTTGGACACTTTTAGAGTGGTCTTTTTGTCTCTGTACGTAAGATGAGAGACAACTGACGTCTGATTGTCAGAAGTAGGTCTGTCTGAAACGTTGAGTATACCATGTTGTACCTTTTTGATATCTCTCGCTCACAAACACACACAAACATAAGCTCACAGACTTTTTTCCCCTCCGTCACGTTCTACCTCATACACACTTTCATTTGTCTCTCATGTTAAATTATAGTGCAGCGAACAAGTATGAGAGTCATCAAATGAAGATTAAAGACAGCCCTGTTTCTCTGACAGCTCCGTCTCTGGGCCTGTCCTTATGCCTCTGGGGAACAGAGACAATTACATTTAAAATGGATTCGTTCAAAGCATTGAACAACTCATTAATTGCATATTGCAAACAGTACGTTTCAGCAGAAAGTACTGATGAGGAACAGCAAGAAGCCCTGGGAAAAAAAAAAAAAAAATGAAGCTCTTGCCATTTGGTTACGTGCCTAAATTCATAATTTAAAGTTATAGGCAACTACCGAATGGGTTGAATGAATATAGCTTTTAGCAGACCAGATTGTATATTTATCCTTTTTGCAGCAGATAAGTTGATGCTTGTGATGTGAAGAATACCATCAACTGTCAATGACATTTAGCAAAATACTGCACACACAAATATAAGTTAGAAACCGAATTAACCATGCAGCTTCTTCAGTAAAGATAAGATGGTGACTAGGGTTGGGCAATGTGTGAAATATTCATGATATATTTGTGCTTATTTTTCTGGCGAGATAAAATTAAGCAATATCAATGTTAAGAAGCAATATTGCGATGCTTTTAATGTGTTTTTTATAAGGCCATTAAATTCTTAAAGAGCTAGTTTTATGATAATTTTTGTGTCTTGACTTGTACGTATGAGGGCCTTAAGGGATGTTTTAAACCTAGTCTACGATTTAAACCTAGATAGCAAAAATGGCGTTACAGTTTGATTCAGTTCTGTGAATCAGTTCAAACTGTTCATTTTAATACATTGATCCAAATTTCTGATTAAACAATTCTTCTGCATCATCACTCAAAAATGTTTTCTAACATCTCTGCATGTTTTTTTTCAATTGTATATATGCAAATATTGTTTTTTAGGCTATAGGTGAATATAATGGTTAATGATTAAATATTAGTTTTTGTGTTCATTTAGTGAAAAACAATGTGGAAAACATTTTATTTCATTTTAATTCTAACATTTAAACATTTTGAATCTACTTGGCTAAAATGGCTGTTTGGTTAAAATGATGGTTCACCTGACTTAAAATAAATAAATACATAAATAGGGAAACACTGATATGACATTTTTTTTAATATATACAGATACAAAAATAAATAAAAAAATATAGAGATCAGTATTTTGCAACTTAGTTATTTTGTCATCAGATCACTGTTTTTCTTAGAAATTATGTTTTAAAAATGTACAAAGCGGTACAAAAGCTTTTTAATGTTCTAAAAATAAATTATTTCCATTGAACATGGATTGGATCTGTTGAACATATGACAGGCCAAAATTTTAAAAAGAGGCACAATGAAAGATAAATAGAAGATAAAAAGGGGGCCTGGGTAGCTCAGCGAGTACACTAACTACCACCCCTGGAGTCGCGAGTTCGAATCCAGGGCGTGCTGAGTGACTCCAGCCAGGTCTCCTAAGCAACCAAATTGGCCCGGTTTCTAGGGAGGGTAAAGTCACATGGGGTGTGATATATGGGGTATAATGTGGTTCTCGCTCTCGGTGGGGCGCATGGTAAGTTGTGAATGGTAACGCGCTCAACAAGCCACGTGATAAGATGCGCGGATTGACGGTCTCAGACGCGGAGGCAACTGAGATTCATCCTCCGCCACCTGGATCACACTATGCGCATTGGGAATTGGGCATTCCAAACTGGGGAGAAATAAAAAAAGATTTAAAAAAATAAAATAATAAATCCTTGAAAAATAATTAAATATCAAAGCATGGTGATTGATGTGAAAAAATATTTTGTACTTCTAAAAAAAAATGGCACTTTTTTTTTGCAGTTCAGAACAACAGAACTCACATTTTACATGTTTGTATTGTATATAATGGAACATCACAAAATAATATTATGCATATGTTGGGCAATTCCACGGGAATGTCAGCCACATCATGAAAAAATTGTTTTTAACTAGAGCAACAAAACGGTGACAGTGAGACTGTCCTCGCTGCGGACTGTAGCGCGATGACATAGTGGATCTAATCCTCTACGTAGTTGATTTCCGTGACGTACTGGATGTTTTCAATGTGCACGCCCACAGCTACATATTACATTAGATTCTTTACATTAGATACATTAGAAAACAGTGTGTTTGGTAGGATATGAGAGAAGCGAATTACAGGTTATTGCCATACATCAGTCATTTGTATTGCATAAATAAAAATGGAATGAGTAACCAAATTTGTTCACTGACATGTCCTTTTATAAAATAAAGTGTTGGATAGGAGGTTAGGTAAAATTTGATGCCTGTATTTTATCGATTTTAAATTCGGTTTGTTGATTGGTTGGTCTGTATGGCAATAAATGTTGTACCTTTTTGTAAGAGCCAAGTTGTATAATATCTTACGCTTTCACTATCTTGTATGAATTTTTATGAGTTGTCATGAGACTATGTTGGTAAAAACATAAATATCAGGATGTAAAATATAATTAAAAGGCAGAAAAATATCAGAATAAAGTATAATCACTTTATATCACCTAGCCCTGCAAGTAACAGGATTTCCCCTGAACAGACAGCCTCGCATTCACAGCCATTGTCAGTTACACTGTTCTTGACCATTAGATAGCAAATAGCAGACTTACTGAAGGGGGCAGTTTATGGCTTGACAAGGCATATGTTGTTGTCTGACAATGCTGTAAGCAGCCCATCACAAACATAGTGTGACTCACAAGTAGAGAGATAGAGTAGGAGAATTTTGTAAGAAAAAGGAAAAAAAAAAAAAAAAAGCAAGTGGGAGTGCACAGCAGGGGCTTTTAGAGTGGGCACTCTTCCAAAGTTGTTGAGGGCATTAATATTTCAAGAGCCCTTTGTTTTCCTCCAGGGCGATCTTTTACAAGCAGCCAATTAGCATCGGAGGAATCGTGCGGGCCGGTGCTGCTCGCCCTCATTGGCTGTAAATTAGCAGCCGTACGGTTTGGAAGGGACAGCTGTTTGTGTGGATGCTTCGTGAGACCCCAGTGTCTGTTTGACCAAAGCCAGTGGGGAAAACATGAATTCTACTTATGATAAATTAGTTATGAAGTCGGAGTAGCCGTTTAAGGCGTGCATAAATTTTGAACGCTCCCCAGATCCTCTTTGCTCCACGGTGACCCTGTGTTGTTGATTGGATAATCACGCATCACATGCACCACAAACATGAACGAACGCCTGTGTGTTTGGAATGGGGAATTGCAGGAAGCATAAACAGTGGTTTGCATAGTGCTGGGACTCAGTGTAAATTAATTAACAGCATATCACTCTGTAGAAGCAGTGGACGCGGCTGAATGCTCTGCTAACCCGCCGAGATACATACTGATTCTGGTTCCCCTGATGGTGAAGAGGAAAAGGGGGGAAAAATACACACACATCTCTGAGGGGAAGTGCTGTGAATCCAAATGAACACTGTTTACAGTATAGACAACTTAGCACTCATATTTTATTTTAAAGTCACTCTCTTTGGCTATTGTTCACCGCTCGTTGACAGATTCAACTGAACTCTGAGCAGGATGTGAGCAGTGCTGAAAGATGTGATATTATAACCTGTTATTATATGTTATAAAACAATGTTTGAACATGTTGTGACACTGTAACAATTTAGTAGCTTATGTGTGATGGATGTCAGTGTTGTTCAGTGAGAAATCGACGCCCGCCCACTGCTTTAATTAAGCCAGAAAAAGCAAATCCCAGTTGCATACTTGCAAAGAAAGAGATGGAAAACATAGTCTAGAATTAGGATATATGAACTGTAAGGTTCCTGGGATGGTACAGAGGGTTACAGCCACAATGTAAAACCATACAGCACAAAATAAAACTAGGGAGGAGTACAGCTAGTGCCAGCAAAAAAAGAAAGAAGTGGAAAATATGTCACCTGGCTGTGTTTATTTTGGAATTTGCCCTTATTTTAGACTAAATTCCATTCATATTCAAACATATTTAATTCTGTTGAATGAATCACCCTGCCGACTGACTTTCATTCTGAACCTAATAGAAGATACTGTTTGCAATAATTAGTAAATATTAGCTACCATGGCTTTAAGGAAATGCACTGTAATTGGTGTTTCACTGTGTCAGGCTAATTAATCAATTTCCAATTAGTCAATTTAAGAGAAATAAACATTACAAGATAATAAACTCAAAAGATAATTAATTGATGGTTTTCTAAAAAATCCTTGAGGTTGTGTTTAGACTTATAATCGTTTCCAAATGAAGTCGGGCCCCAAGGTTTTGTACAGTCATGGAAAACATCTCGGTTACGTACGTAAGAGACGAAGGGAATGAGACTTTGCGTACTAATGCATATGGGAGTTGTCCTTCCACACGACCTAATTGAATCCTCTCTACAATAACGACAATATTCTAATATTGGCTGATGTGTTTGAGCCCTGCCCTTTTAGGTGCGAAGCTGTCCGCTATAAAAGCAGGTGCACAAACACCATTCCTCAGAATTTTCTGACTGAGGGACAAGGAGCGCATCACTTGCACCTCAGAAGAACTCTTGTAGACGAGTCTTGTAGCGCAGCCAGCATTTGCAATGTCTCATTCCCTTCGTCTCAGGGAACTGAGGTTATGTACGTTACCGAGACATTCCCTAATGACTCGGTACACTTGATATTGCATGCTAACGCATATGGGGAACAGGATCCCATTACGGTGCACTACACGACATAACCTTCCAGAGAGGAAACATGATGCCGCAGTCCCACGGGACGGCAACCGACATGAATATGCCGCAAGTGAGTGAGCCTCATATTGGGCCAGGAGGGGAGCACTCAGAATGAATATATGAACTATAGTCATACAGAATGAATTAACCCCTTCACGAACCCAGTCGGGAAGTGAGTTTATTTATAATGAAAGTGTTTGTGACTTTATGAGGGGGAGCACTTACTTAAGGGGATGGGCATAAGTATATGTTTGGCAAACGAAATAGCAAGCGCTCTAAACAGAGAGGACTTGTGAAGAGAGAGACATTACGTCTAGGTTGTAAAACCTTGCGAATGTGTTTGAAGAAGACCATCATGCTGCAAAACATATGTCTTGTAAAGACACACCGTTCGTCCATGCCCTTGAGGAGGCCATGCCTCTTGAGTGTGCTTTAACACCAGTTGGGCAGATCTTACCCTGCCAGGGCAATTGCATCAACGATCCAGTGAGAAAGCCTTTGCTTGAAGATGGACATTCCTTTTGTGCATCCTCCATAGCAAACAAGAGCTGATCAAACAGTCTGAACTGGCAGGTGCACTCAACATCTGCGTGTAGCGCCTGCACAGGGCATAATAAATGCAAGGATTGTTCCTTAGGCACAGAGCCTTTTCTGGGTTTGACAATGGCTTTTGAAAGACTGGGGCCAAACTCCAGACATGAATTGTCAATTGATAGTGCATGAAAGACACTGAACTGTTTTACTGAGGCCAGAGCCAGTAGTAGTGCGGTCTTAATGGAAAGCATGTGCAAATCAACAGAGTCCAAAGGCTCGATGGGGGGCCCTGCGAGCACTTTTAGGACCAAAGTTAGGTCCCAAGTCGGGACTGTAGCTGGCCAAGGTGGATTTAATTGTCTTCCTCCTCTAAGGAACTTTATGATTAAATCATGCTTGCCTATAGTAGCGCTGGCTTCAGGTGCGTGATACGCAGATATAGTCGCCACATAAACTTTGAGCATTGATGGAGTGGGTCCTGCATCTAATCGCTCTTGAAGAAATATGAGAATT
This sequence comes from Myxocyprinus asiaticus, assembly GCF_019703515.2. Lineage (NCBI taxonomy): Eukaryota > Metazoa > Chordata > Actinopteri > Cypriniformes > Catostomidae > Myxocyprinus > Myxocyprinus asiaticus. The sequence goes on along the minus strand of NC_059367.1, from coordinate 12,739,316 downwards.
TCATGTATAGGGCAGTTTACTGGGTCTTTGCCATATGAAAGACACCAATCAATGAACACATTCCATTTTAGCATGTAGAGTCGTCTCGTAGATGGTGCTCAGGCCTGTAAAATGGTGCTCATGACTGAATGTGCCAGTTCTGACATGTTTAGCATGTTCCATTCAGCGGCCACACATGCAGGTCCCACAGCTTGCGCTGGGGATGACAGATCCCACCTCAGCTCTATTTCCCATGGCGAGCTGTATAACATCTCTATCATTTCAGGAAACCATGGCAGAATGGGCCATTTCGGCGCAATTAACAGAACAGTTTCTATGTCCACTCGGACTTTGCTGATGACAGATTGAAGGAGGCGCACCGGGGGAAGTACATACTTGCGTTTCGCCGACCATACGTGGGCCAGTGTGTCATGGCAACATATATACACCATTACTGTTGAGTTGTCTGATCTAATCAGAATGTGGTGATTCACAATATCGGAATGAAAAGCTCTCAAAGCTAGAAAGACAGCCAGTAGCTCTAGGCGGTTGACATGTCATGGCCGTTTCGCACCTGTTTCCAGGTATCGTAAGTCGGGCGTCCATTACACACTGCGCCCCAACCTGTGTTGGATGCATTTGCGGTCAGCACTTTCTTTCTGAAAACTTGACCCAGAATAACACCTTGTTGGTAGAAAGCTGGCACTGTCCGTGGTGCTAGAGCAGCCAGACAGTGGTGAGTTACCACGATGCACAGGAAAATGAAATGACTTCTTTGGTAATGTTTTTTCAATGTTGCTGTTTTCTGTGTTCGCTCAGTAGTGCTTCTGAATGGCTAGTAATAACCAATCACTGAGGTAATTCAAAACACACACACTGTTCATTTTCAATGGGGCAAGTGCCACATCGATACATTTCGTGAACATGTGGGGAGCCAGAGACAGACTGAAATGAAGGACGTTAAATTGATACGCAGTTGCCACTAACGCGAATCTAATGAGCCACCTGTAACGCGGTGCAATTGGTACATGAAGTACGCGTCCTTTAAATCTATTGACGCAAATCAGTCCTGAGGATGGATTTGTGATAAGATCTGTTTCTGAGTTAACATTTTGAATCCCGTCGGCGCAGGGCTTACGCTGATGTGGCTGCCTTCGTTTGGGCCACGGCTTGCGTGGCTTTACCAGCAGCTTGTCAGCAACATTTGCCACCACTGAGGCAGCTGGTGTGGGGTTTTTAGCTGGGCACTGGACCGAGACCATGCCGGTGGTGATGAAGTACTGCGCCGTTTGACATAAAATGTCTCATAGCCTGTGATTGTTGCTGAGTCATGACGTAGCGCTCAGCAATTCTATTCACAGAGCCTCCGAAAAGGCCAGCTGGAGACAACGGAGCATCAAATAGACAAATATACTTAATATTGTACAAAGTGTCTCCAATAAGACCCTCAATGGACAAGACAATCAAGTTTTAGCCAATAAAATATATATTAACTTGACTTTATTTTAACTTTTTCAATGACTATTACATGCCTGGAAATCATAATTCCCTACACTGCAAAACATTTGGAGGTGACCTAAAAATTTGATTTATGTGGTAAAATCAAAATTAACTGGTTTTTATTCAATTCAAAAATTGTATTTAATCGTACTAAATGTACCTGATAAATTCTGTTAAACCAATGAAAGTAATTTTTATAAGTTAGATTAAGTTAGATCCCTGAGGTAACAATTGCAGGTTACCACTTTCTTCAGAGTAATATTTCTAGGTACCTTTACAACTCAGTACACTTGACATTGCGTGCTAACGCATATGGGGAGTTGTCCTTCCACATGACTTAGTTGAAACCTCTCTACAATAACGGCAATATTCTAATATTGGCTATGGTGTTTGAGCCCTGCCCTTTTAGGCGCGAAGCAGTCCACTATAAAAGCAGGTGCACAAACACCATTCCTCAGAATTTTCTTCCTTCAAGACAGCGATTTATCTCTTGTCTAGAAGCCCTCTACTGCTTTGCCGTCGACTACACGAGTCAGCGGGTGGAATCTTCACAGCAACGAGAAGACTCTCCACTCCCCTGCAGTGTTTTGGCTAACATCACTCCACATCGCCACTTGAGGCTTCGCTGGTGAATGGGACGTTCAGCATCCTGATTCCCCGCAGAGCTTCGGCAGGTGTAGTGTATCCTTATAAAGCAATTGTATATTGTATATTGTGTGTATAAATATATCTCTCCAAGTTTTCCAAGCTAAGCTCCTCAAACAAATGGACGAGCAAGGCTACAATCCAGAGATGTTCAAAGAGCTCCGCACCGCTATGGATTTAGCATTGCGAGCCACGAAAATCACTGCACAGGCCATTGGCAAGTCAATGAGCAACCTCGTGTTTTTGGATCGTTACATCTGGCTGACCGTCATGGAAATGCGTGACATGGGAAAAGCCGCAGTACACTGATCCGAGGACAGCAGCTCTTGAGTCAACAGTACATTGAGTCGATCACAGCAGTCCTCGAGTCAACAGTACACTGATCTGAGGACAGCAGCTCTCGAGTCAACAGTACATTGAGTCGTTCGCAGCAGTTTGCGAGTCACCAGTACACTGAACTGAGAATCGCCTCTTTCGGACATAATACTGAGAATTGCTGATCAGTGAGCAGCTGATGAGCATGCATGAACTGAGGGGGCGAAACGTTTCAGTCGAGAGGTGTAAACAAATTTTACTATTGAGTATTGTGCATGCAGATTATATTTGAAACTGTGATGAGCTGGATCACGGTTTCTGTAAAAAAGGGTGAGTTGATTAAGACTAGTTTAATCACTTTTTATGCTTTAAACGTGTATAACATCCACGTTTGTATATCAGTGTCAGTATTGGGTGCTTTAGGTGCAAAACTTTAATGTAGGATTTATTGTAAGATCACTGAATGAAACACTGATGACAATAAAACCCCATTATAACTTAATTAAATAAATTGTTATAATCAGCAATATGCCTTACATATGGCTCTATTGAATGTGTTTGTTCGTGTATTCTACGACGCCGGCGTATTAGCATTATATATAGTGTATCATTACGTGATGACATAAATTAACTGGTGAATAATTTTTTTGAACCAGTTCATTGAAACAAACCGTCTGAAAGAACCGGTTCGCGGAAAAGACTTCCCATCACTAATTTTGATGGCACTTTAAAACTATTTGGCTGAACTTAAGTTACCACATAAATTCAGCTTAAATATTTCTAATAGAGATAACCTAACTAACGAGTACTAGCTATAGTGAATGAGCTAACTGGTTATAATATGTATTGTTGAGCATAACAATTGCTCAATGAGTAAACTAACATATTGAATAACAAACTTAACTTCTACCTGTCCTTGACCAAAGCTCAAGCTCCACTATTCACCATAATGGTAACCCACAAAAACTTTTTAACTCTTCTAAATAACACAACAAAATATTAAACACTAGCAAGTCTCCCCCTTTACATTCATCTCGCACAAAGACACTTTATATAACACTTAATTTTAACATTTACTCTTCCTGTCGAGTGCCATGCTGGGAAATAAAAAAAATATCCCTATAAATTTAAAGAGACAAGTTAATTAAACTCAAAACAATAAAGCAATTCAGGTTACTTAAAAGGTGAAAAAAGTTTCGTGAACTCAAAAGAAAGAGAAAGTTCTAAATGCTCATCAAGGTTAATATATTTGAACTAATTTGTATGATTTAATTTTTCCCTACACAAAATGTGTTATATTTTGAGCATTTGGGTTTACAGTGTTGATACCTGACATACTACTGGAAATCTGCCCAGCAATCTCTATAGAATTATTTAAAATAAATAATGAATGACTGGAAAGGTCATGGAAAAGTCATAGAAATTAACTGACCAAGAAATATTTTGTGGCCCTCAAAACATACATCATCTTTTGTTGTCTCGCTGATATCTTCATTTAAAGCTTAATTTACAGATATGGTTTTTTAGAGAGAGTGGGGAAAAGAGTGAGAGAAGCCAAGAAGTTCCTGAACTGGGTCATAAAGAGGGGAAAAGAAAGAGCCGGTGGCCACACTGTCTTTAATGGCCTCCCTCCCTCTGACCAGCAATTACATGGACCCAAATGATGATCTATACAGGCAGAGAGCGACGCTCCGGCCAATGGAGACAGATGGGGTGAGAGGAGAAGACTGCAGATTGATTATTGATTTAGAGGACAATGATGGATCGCGATTTAAAGGGGAGTGTGTGAGGAGGGAGTAGGTGGAAAGGAAGTTAAGTTTAAGGGAGTAGGGGATGTATGTGTGTGTGTGTGTGTGTGTGTGTGTGTGTGTGCCGGTGTGTGTAGAAGGGTTTTGGAGAGGTTGTGCTTTAAAAGAGGACAGTGTTGATACTGCAGTAATACCTTGCAATGTGTCATCAGACCTTTAGAGGGAGCTCTTCATGTTCCGTAAATATAATTCAACAGTGTCTGATGGAACATGATGGAGATGGAGTGGTCAGTTATACATTTTGGAAGATTATTTCTGTGAATGACTGATATACATGTATCTTAAACAAAACACAGTTTGAACTAATAAATTAACTGATGACATGTGAATAATCAGTGACATGTAGCCATTTTTGATTGTCTAGAAGCCCTAAAACAAGCCATATTCATATTCGAATTTCAAACAGTATATTCCCCATTTTCCTGTAGGATTCTGTGTTAGTAGCAGGGGGGAAACCTTTGACTTGCTGTAAACGATTTTTATTTTATTTTTATGGAGTGGTATGCAAAAAAATGTCCTTCTTGATGACAGATATCACTGAGATAACACTAGACAGTGTAAACTGCAAACAAAAATGTGACTGTGGGCCATGGACACATTCTTTGATCAACCAGTCAGAAGACTTTGATGTGCTTTCTGCCTGTCAATCATTTTGCACGTTCTCATAGTGTAATAGTTGAAGCGGAACATTCATGTTAAATGTCATATTCAGATTCATACCAGTTGTCAGCTGAGGGTGCTGTTTTGTTAATGTTGTGTTTGACAACTGTGAGAAGAATGGCCCTGTGTCTGAAATCGATTACTGTCAGAGTATGAACTGTATTTGATGAAGCACGCACTTCTGGCCACTAAAACAGTATGTTCTTTAGGTATGCACGGAGTAGTATGAAAAGATTCCGGACATATTTCATCCTGGGATGTGGGTATTGACCCATGAAAAATAATCTTCTCTGGTGTTGTTAAACAAGCATCAGGAACAACTATCTTGGTCTACATATCAATTACAGTTGAAAAGAGCTGTCCGGCTCACTGCCGTTTTTTAAATCCAGCATTTTGAACGTGACGTCTCCTCAGCTCCCAAGGGATTACGGGATCATAAAGTGTCCAGTCGATCTGTACTTCAGAATTTTGCCGGAAATAGAAGGTCATCTGGGTATTTCTCGCATACTGTTTTATGAATACTGAGGATTCCGACATAATACTCCATTGGCAAACTGTTTTTGTCATACTATATACTATGTAGGGTAGTATGGATATTCGGATGAAGCAGCACTGTTGCTCTACTGTTAAAAATACATTCAGAAAGAGGGGGCATGTCTAATTCAACGGCTCATGAATGTATTTTTAAATAATGCATCAGCGGTACAAAATGAGGACATTCTGTGTTACTTTTCACACTTGAAATTGTTAATTTCCGAGTCCGGACGTGACGCCATGCAGGGGGCAGACGTGTGAGCGACGAGCTCTGCGCACTTTGCTAAATTTTTTATTATTTTCATGTTATAATCTGGTGAAATTTGATACACCCAGTTACACATTTGCTCTTTGATGCAAAACATGGCAAAGAAGTAAAAATCCTCGGGCTCTGGAGACATTAAAAGGCACTTACGTGTTCAGGATAAAAGCCCCAACAGGCCTACAGACCGGGGACTCGATTTGGATGGCGCGGCGGGAGAAGGAATCCAGTGTCAGTTGTCCAACATGTCGGTGATGTTGACGAAGATTCTTGCTGATTTGGAGGATCTCGCTGTAATACGTCGATTGATTACAGCGATGGAAATAAAATTATCTGAGCTAGTTACAAGAGTGACTGATGTTGAGAGACGAATCGATTTTTTGGAGTCATCAGAGAGGGAATTAACCGCTAATCCGCCTGCGACCAAAGTTGATTTGGAACATGAGAATAGAAGCCACAGGAATAACGTTCGAATTGTTGGAATTCCTGAGCATGAGGAGGGCAGAGATATGGTGAAATTCCTAGATGAGTTTTTCCCGAGTCTACTCGACATAACAAGCCACAAGCTGGAAATCGAGCGAGCTCACAGAGTCCCAGCTCACAGATTTGCTGAGGGAGACCGATTCTGGCCAGATTTCTGAGATCATCCGATAAAGATCTTGTGACGCGCCAGGCGAGGAGCAAAGGAATGCTTTCTTGGAAGAACCATAATATTTTCTTGTTCCCAGACTTTGCAAGTTCAACAAGAGAGAAATCGGTTCAAGGAATGTAAGAAACTCTTACATCGGCGAAAGATCTCGTTTGCTCTGATGTTTCCGGCCAAACTGAGAATAGAAATGAAGGTCAGTCGCAAAGTATTTACATGTCCCAATCAGGCAATATCTTTTATTGAATCAATGGCTGAGTAAACCGTTTCTAATGTGAGTGGATCGACTCGCTGTACTTAATCATGAGGAAGCTGGGCGACATTTTGGTTTCTTTTCATTTGCTCCGCTGTGCGGCTGGAGCTTGTTTTGTGAATAACACTTTTCCTTAAAGAAACTTTTGCATTGACGGAAGATTACATTTGCATTGAAGTTCCCGGCCAGTTTGAGAGTGGACACTACGGATGACCGCAAAATATCTACATGCTCACACAGAGGATGTCTTTTATAAAATTGATGGATTACGTAAGTCATGGTATATACTTTTATGCGGCCTCCGAATGAATTGACTCGACCATCCGGGGAACCGGGATGCCGGTTCCCTATCTGTCACTCACTCGACGTTGGTGTCGATGTAGTGACACTAGGGGTCACTCTTGGGAGCCCGAGACACCTCTGGTCTTTGATAAAAGGCCAATGAAAATTGGCGAGTGGTATTTGCATGCCACTCCCCCGAACATACGGGTATAAAAGGAGCTGGTATGCAACCACTCATTCAGATTTTCTCTTCGGAGCCGAACGGTCATGCTCATTGAGCTGAATACTACTGTTCATTCACCTGCTGGATCTGACGGCGCATTTCAGCGGCTTCTCCCTCCTCTGCACTGGTGCACTGCAGAGAACGCCCCTGGGCGCTTCGGCAGAAAAACTAGAGAGTATATTTTCTGAAAGAGCATTTTTCCCCTCTAAAAGAGTATATATTTCTCTAAAAGAGCGCACACATGGAACGTCTTTTTAAAGACGCGTCTTTTTAAAGATGCTTTTCCGATTGTGTGTTATTCCTGGTTGTGCTTGTTATCTCTCGCCTTCTAACGGTCACGATCACTGTCTTTCGTGTCTGGGCACTGCTCACACGGAGACAGCGTTGGTGGATGGTCACATTCTCATTGCGAGAATGTGTCCATGGCAACGTTGCGGTCGCGGCTCGCCTTCGTAAGGATGCGAGCCACCCCAGAGGCTCCCGCCTCGGTCCTTTTACCCACGGGTTTGAGGCCAGCGCGGCTAGCACTGGGGGCGATTTGGGGACCCCAATGGGACCGCCTCCGCCGGGTATCCCCCCGCGGACCTCCCATTCCCCAGCACGCTCGTCTGCCCCGATCGGGCTTCCGGGTGAGTCCGCCGGCTCGTCTCACGGCGAGTTCGACCTCTTATTCGGAGCCCACGAAAGTGATGAGCTCTCGAGCGCAGCATCGGAGAGCGGGCTCGTCCAGTCGGAAGCCTCGGCTGGGCTCCTCCCTTCGGGGTCGATCGCCCAGTCACAGGCTGACGCGGAGATGACGACATGCTTTCCCGGACAGCCGCGAGCGTCGGTTAGAGTGGATTTCACCACTCTTCCCTGAACCCTCGTGGCTCTGTGATTGGTTTCTGGGCTCGCGGCGCCGCTCAAAGCCACGCCCCGCCCCGTTCCTTTCTTCCCGGAAGTGCATGAAGAGCTGACAAGGTCGCGGGAGGCACCTTTTACTGCCCGGTCCCGATCTTTTCAGCTTCCCCACTCTCACTACCCTCGATGGTGGGGCGGCCAAGGGTTATTCGGCAATCCCCCGGTGGATAAAGGCGCTCGCGGTGCACCTATGCCCGCAGAGCGCCGCCACCTGGCGTGGGTGCCCAAAGCCCCCGTCCAAGGCCTGTAGGTTTACGTCTCTGACGGTCAAAGCCTACGGCGCTGCTGGACAAGCCGCCTCCGCCCTGCACGCCATGGCTCTCCTGCAAGTCCGCCAAGGCGCTAAGGAACTGCACGAGGGTAGTTCCGCCCCGGGATTGATGCAGGAACTGCGCTCGGCGACCGACCTCGCTCTCCGAGCGACGGAGGTCATGGCACGGTCTCCCGGGCAGACGATGGCCACACTAGTGGTCCAGGAGTGCCACCTTTGGCTCAACCTGGTCGAGATGGGTGAGGCCGACAGGACACGATTCCTTGCTGCCCCCATTTTCCAGGCGGGCCTATTCGGCGACACTGTCGAGGACTTTGCCCAGCAGTTCTCGATGGTAGAGCAGTAGATGGATGTTAGCCGGCTTGTCCTGCCCCGGCATGGCTCAAGATCCCCCCCATCTACTCATCGCCGAGGGCGTCCCCCTGCGGTGACTGCACCGGCTCTGCCGCAGCCCGCCCCTCCGGCCTGGCCCCGGCGTGGAGCCCACCGCAGGAAGCCGACGCCACCCGTCTCACAGCCGGCACCGAAGAACCCACGGAGGTCTTCGAAGCGCCCCTGAGACAGGCGACCCAGGGACAACGAAACCCGCTGCTCTGGAGCTGGTAAGCAGATCTTCTTTTTGTTACCATTTGCATTTAATTGCGCTGCATGCCCAAGTGGCTGCAGTACTCAAGAGCTCCGCAAGAGTGGTTTCCTTGTTCCCTGGGTCACATATTCGGTGTGTACGGCTGGCATCACGACCACCGTCCACCACTCCATTTGGCAGGTTGGCGCTCCAGCGGCGGTCTCCCGCCCTGAGCGCCCAGCTGTGGCACAAATCCGCCCCCGATGTGACAGTCTCCACGGGTCATGAGGACAGGCCTCTTCCTCCCCCGTCCCAGTCTGTTCCGGGGGTGGTCACAAGGAGCCAGGTAAGTGCTTCGATGTCCTCGGACTCAGCACGGCCACGATGTGGTGTGGCACCTCAAGCTCCACCCCGCTGCGAGGCCCCACCCGCCGGTACATCCGATGACGTTGTCCCTTTGGTCCCCCTTGCGCAGAACTCGGATGCATGGCTTGCGCTTTCCAGTCCGTCGCGAGGGCTGGTCCGGACCGTCCGACTCGGCTGCACGATTCACTTCGCTGGGCATCCGCCCAGGTCCAGCGGTGTCCACTTCACCTTGGTGAAAGATGGAAACGCTGCTACCTTGCGCGGAGATCGCTACCCTCCTATGGAAGGACGCGATAGAACCTGTCCCTCCAGCCGAGATGAAGGGGTTTTACAGCCCCTACTTCATTGTACCGAAAAAAGCGGTGGGTTGCGGCCAATCTTGGACCTGCGAGTACTGAACCGGGCCTTACACAGACTCCCGTTCAAGATGCTGACGCAAAGACGCATTCTAGCGAGCGTCCGGCATCAAGATTGGTTCGCGGCGGTAGACCCGAAGGATGCGTACTTTCACGTCTCGATCCTTCCTCGACACAGACCCTTCCTGCGGTTTGCGTTCGAGGGTCAGGCGTATCGGTACAAGTCCTCCCTTTCGGCCTGTCCCTGTCTCCTCGCATCTTTACGAAGATCGCAGAGGCTGCCCTTGCCCCGTTAAGGGAGGTGGGCATTCGCATTCTCAACTATCTCGACGACTGGCTAATCCTAGCTTACTCTCGAGACGGGTTATGCGCACACAGGGACCTGGTGCTCTCACACCTCAGCCGACTAGGGCTTCGGGTCAGCTGGGAAAAGAGCAAGCTCCTCCCGGTTCAGAGCATCTCTTTTCTCAGTTTGGAGTTGGACTCAGTCTCCTTGACGGCGCACCTTACGAACGAGCACGCCCAGTCGGTGCTGGCCTGTTTGAAGGCGTTCAAACAGAAAACAGCGGTTCCACTGAAACATTTTCAGAGGCTCCTGGGGCATATGGCGTCCTCGGCGGTGGCCACCCCGCTCGGGTTGATGCATATGAGGCCGCTTCAGCACTGGCTCCAGACTCGAGTCCCGAGACGGGCATGGTGCCACGGGACACACCGCGTGGCCATTACGTCGGTCTGTCACCGTCTTTTCAGCCCTTGGACCGACCTCTCGTTTCCACGAGCAGGTGTTCCGCTAGAACTGGTCTCCAGGCGCGTCGTGGTCACGACAGATGCCTCCAAAATGGGCTGGGGCGCTGTTGGCAACGGGCACGCAGCCGCCGGCCTCTAGACGGGTCCGCAGCTGTGTTGGCACATCAACTGCCTCGAGTTACTGGCAATTCTGCTCGCCCTGCGGAGGTTCCGGCCGTTGATCCAGGGCAAGCACGTGCTAGTTCGGACAGACAGCACGGCAGCGGTAGCATATGTCAACCACCAAGGCGGTCTGCGCTCCCGCTGTATGTCATAACTCGCCCGCCGTCTCCTCCAACGGAGTTAGCAGCACCAAGTTGCTGCAAGCCACTCACATCCCGGGCAACCTCAACACTTCGGCGGACGTGCCGTAACAACAGGTTACCCTCAAGGGAGAGTGGAGACTCCACCTTCAGGTGGTCCAGCTGATTTGGAGTCGATTCAGTCAGGCACAGGTGCACCTGTTCGCCTCCCAAGAATCCTCCCACTGCCCGCTCTGGTACGCCCTCACCGAGGCCTTCCTCGGCATAGACGCGCTGGCACACAGCTGGTCCCCTGGCATTCGCAAATATGCGTTTTCCCCAGTGAGCCTGCTTGCACAGACCCTGTGCAAGGTCAGGGAGGACGAGGAGAAGATCGTCCTGGTAAGCACCCTACTGGCCCGCCCAGACGTGGTGCTCGGACCTCACGCTCCTTGTGACAGCTCCCCCCGGGCAAATTCCCCTGAGAAAGGCCCTTCTTTCTCAGGGAAGGGGCACCATCCGGCACCCGCGCCCAGACCTCTGGAATCTCCATGTCTGGCCCCTGGACGGGACGCGGAAGACCTAAGCTGTCTCCCACCTGCGGTGGTAGACACGTTCACTCAGGCTAGGGCTCCCTCTACGAGGCGCCTGTATGCCTTTAAGTGGTGTCTGTTCGCTAAGTGGTGTTCTTCCCATCAGGAAGACCCCCAGAGGTGCGCAGTCAGATCAGTGCTTTCCTTCCTGCAAGAGAGGTTGGAAGGGAGGCTGTCCCCTTCCACCTTGAAGGTGTACGTTGCTGCCATAGCAGCACACCATGACGCAGTCGACGGTAAGTCCTTAGGGAAGCATGATCTGATCATCAGGTTCCTAAGAGGCGCCAGGAGGCTGAATCCCTCCAGGCCACGCCTTGTTCCCTCATCGGACCTCTGTAGTTTTTCAGGGTCTACAGAGAGCCCCCTTTGAGTTTTGCAGTCAGCCGGGCTTAAGGCACTCTCCTTGAAGACTGCCCTCCTGACTGCGCTCACTTCCATCAAGAGGGTAGGTGACCTGCAAGCGTTCTCTGTCAGCGAAACGTGCCTGGAGTTCGGTCCGGGCTATTCTCACGTGATCCTGAGACCCCCGACCGGGCTATGTGCCCAAGGTTCCCACCACTCCTTTTAGAGACCAGGTGGTGAACCTGCAAGCGCTGCCCCAGGGGGAGGCAGACCTAGCCCTGTCGTTGCTGTGTCCGGTGCGCGCTTTACGCATCTATTTGGATCGCACGCAGAGCTTTAGAATCTCTGAGCAGCTCTTTGTCTGCTTTGGTGCACAGCGGAAAGGAAGCGCTGTCTCCAAGCAGAGGATCGCCCACTGGCTCATTGACGCCATAACTATGGCATGTCTCGCCCAAAAACATGCTGCCCCCGGTAGGGCTACGAGCCCATTCTACCCGTGGTGTAGCGGCTTCTTGGGCCCTGGCCAGAGGTGCCTCTCTAACAGACATTGCAGAGCAGCGGGCTGGGCAACACCCAACACCTTTGCAAGGTTCTACAACCTACGGGTGGAACCGGTTTGGTCCCAGGTAGTGGCACGCAACACAAGCGGATAAGCCCGGGATAGCCGGCTGGGTGTATCGCTTGCACGTAGCGCCTTCCACCTCCTTTTGAGCTGAAGACGTGCGCTGTTAATTCCCAGTAGTGTTCACAAAAGTTGTTCCCTGGTTGACTTCCTCCGAGCCCTGTGGCAGTCGAGTTTTCGGAGAGACTCGCTGCCGGCCCAGTACACGCGCTAACTAAGAGCCCGGTTCTGGGGTAGGTGCTCCGCATGTGGCGGTTCCCTGTAAGGCTAACCCCATGCGATCTATATCTTCCGCTAGTTCGTTTCCCTACTGGCAAACTGCGTCTTCCTTGGGCAGAGCCCCTCAGTCTCCATGTTGTAGTAACTCCTCCCCCATTGGGTAGGATCTACCATGAAGGCTCTCCACATGGTTGGAAAGACCATGTGATGTATTCTTCCACTTAAATATCCCCCCCTCTCTTGGGGCGAGGTGTGGTCTCCGCGGTGTCCTCCCCTTGGGAGGGACACCCCCCGACTAGACCTGGCGGCCCAGTCGGATAATCCCCCTTCTTTTTTAGGGAGTGGAAAAAGAGAAGGGGAAAGAGGCCATGACTGGGTTAAGCCTGTCTCTATCTCTGGGTAGTCGACTTGTCCCCAAAAAGGGCCGTTCGACACTCATAACTGTGTTGGGGGAGGTTACGTGTCGACCTGGTGTGCTGGCTATGAGGCACACAGCAAGTCTGCCCACCACACACCGCCAGTTCACGTAACACAGTTCAGCCTTGTGGCGTTTTGTATAGGGACCCCTAGTGTCACTACATCGACACCAACGTCGAGTGAGTGACAGATAGGGAACGTCATGGTTACTGGTGTAACCTCCGTTCCCTGATGGAGGGAACGAGACGTTGGTCCCTCCTGCCACAACGCTGAACTACCCGCTGAAATGGCCGGACCTTATATCGGCTCCTCAGCGTAAAACCTGAATGAGTGGTTGCATACCAGCTCCTTTTATACCCATATGTTCGGGGGAGTGGCATGCAAATACCACTCGCCAATTTTCATTGGCCTTTTATCAAAGACCAGAGGTGTCTCGGGCTCCCAAGAGTGACCCCTAGTGTCACTACATCGACACCAACGTCTCGTTCCCTCCATCAGGGAACGGAGGTTACACCAGTAACCATGACGTTTTGTTTCTTTTTGTGTTGGCTCCGCCTAGCAGCTGGAGCTTGTTCTGTTGAATAACACTCTTTTGGAACAGCTGTGGATTAATCTGTTCATTCTTCGTGCTTATTCCTCCTGCTGGCTGTAGTTTGTTTTGTTGAGTTTTTTTACGGGACATTGGAATGATTACGTCATCCGCTGAACTCATAACAGCCAGCTCACTGAAAATTCGTCTGTCTGTCCGAGGAATCTGAACGGTTTTATATCAGCTGGAATTTGTTTTGTGGAAGATCACACCTTTGAGACAGTTCTGTGAATGGATCCACACATTCTTTGTGTTCATTCTGGCTGGGTTTATTTTACAAAGTATTTTCTGTTATGTAATTTTGTTTCACAAATTTGTGAGGCAAAATTGAGCAATCCGATGGCAAATTTGTCATGGGCTCTCATGTGCGTTCATGGACCTTTTGAGTTTAAAGGGATTGTTGCCGGTTGGCGCTTTCGTGCGCGGGGTTAATGCGCATGTTTTTGTTTTTTCTGTTTGCTTTGTTCGGGGGGAAGTTTGGGGTTTGATTGTTTCACTAATGGGGAATGTGGTCTGTATAATTTTGTTTTTGACACACAGTTTATTTTTTTTAATTATATCAATATGTCAGTTGTTAATATGAGTGTACTATCTCTCTCCACATGGAATGTAAATGGGTTGGGGCACCCCATAAAAAGAAGGAAGATTATTACTTTTCTTAAACATAAGAAATATGATATAGTGTTTCTTCAAGAAACACATCTCTCCCCGCAGGAAGCTGAAAAACCTGGGAAGATATGGGGTGGACATGTTTTTTTTAGTGCTGGCTCAAGTAAGAGCAAGGGAGTCATTATATTGGTAAATAAACATTTTCAATTCAAATGTCTCAACAGACTAAAGATAAATTAGGGAGAGTCATTATTGTTTTAGCTGAAATTCAAGGGCAACGGTTGATTTTGGCTAATATTTACGCACCTAACGCTGATGATCAGGGCTTTTTTATAGATCTTGAAGGGATGCTGCAAGCCGCTGGCACCCCTCATGATATAATACTGGGAGGAGACTTTAATCTTTTGATGGACTCAGTCCTTGATCACAGTGAAGCAAAAGTGTGTAAACCCCCTAGAGCAACATTGACGCTTCACAGGATGTGTAAAAATCTTGGTCTTATGGATATTTGGAGACTTTTGAACCCATCTGGTAGGGACTATACATTTTTTTCATCAGTCCATAAGATTTATTCTAGAATAGATCTTTTTTTGATAACCAAATCCCTCATTTCATCTGTTGTTGATTGCTCAATTGGAAATATCTTAGTCTCAGATCACGCCCTGGTGAGTTTAGAGGTGTTGCCATATACAGAGAAAAATAAATCATATAGTTGGCGCCTTAATGTGTCCCTTTTGCAAAATCCTGATTTCCAACAAATGTTAAAGACTGAAATCAATGTTTATATGGAGACCAACTGGTCCTCGGGATCCTCTGTGGGCGTGGCTTGGGACGCACTTAAGGCGGATCTTAGGGGTCGGATCAAATCAAATCAAATCACTTTATTGTCACACAGCCATATACACAAGTGCAATGGTGTGTGAAATTCTTGGGTGCAGTTCCAATCAACATAGCAGTCGTGACAGTGATGAGACATATACCAATTTACAATAACATCAAATTAACACAACACAATTTAAACATCTGTTATACACATAATTACACTCAACAATATACAAATAATAACATACACTGTACAGTATACATTACGCTGTTTTTATTTTTATTTTTTATTTTTTTTACTATATAGATACACATTATTCAATAAAAATTAAAAATTAAAATATATATTAAATATATATTATATATATATATATATATATATATATATATATATATATATATATATATATATATATATAGAATGTACAGTATTGTACTGTATTGACATTCAGGCTGTCGGTTGGTAGTCAGTTGTTAAGAGAGACATAATATAATAATAATAATATAATTTATGACAGTCTGGTGTGAGATATAAGAGTAAGGGTAACAAAGTGCAGTGCTGATGTATATTGATCATGAGAGATCAAGAGTTCAGAAGTCTGATTGCTTGGGGGAAGAAGCTATCATGGAGTCGGCTGGTGCGGGTCCTGATGCTGCGATACCGCCTACCTGATGGTAGCAGTGAGAACAGCCCATGGCTCGGGTGGCTGGAGTCTCTGATGATCCTCCGAGCTTTTTTCACACACCGCCTTGTATATATTTCCTGGAGGGAGGGAAGCTCACCTCCGATGATGTGTTTGGCAGTTCGCACCACCCTTTGCAGTGCTTTGCGGTTGTGGGCGGTGCTATTGCCGTACCAGGCGGAGATACAGCCAGTCAGGATGCTCTCCACAGTGCAGGTGTAGAACCGTGTGAGGATGTGGCGGTTCATTCCAAACTTCCTCAGCCGTCTCAGGAAGAAGAGGCGCTGATGAGCCTTCTTCACAACGACTTCAGTGTGGACAGACCATGTGAGTTCCTCAGTGATGTGGACACCCAGGAACTTGAAGCTGCTGACTCTCTCCACTGGTGCTCCATTGATGGTGATGGGACTGTGTTCTCTATCTCTTCTCCTGAAGTCCACCACAAGCTCCTTTGTCTTACTGACATTGAGGGAGAGGTTGTGCTCCTGACACCAGTGTGTCAGAGTGTGCACCTCCTCTCTGTAGGCTGTTTCATCATTGTCAGTGATCAGACCTACCACCGTCGTGTCATCAGCAAACTTAATGATGGCATTGGAGCTATGTGTTGCCACACAGTCATGTGTGTACAAGGAATACAGTAGTGGGCTGAGAACACAGCCCTGTGGGGTTCCAGTGTTGAGGATCAGTGATGAGGAGATGTTGCTGCCTATTCTAACCACCTGGCGTCTGCTTGACAGGAAGTCCAGGATCCAGCTGCACAGCGAGCTGTTTAAGCCCAGAGCCCGGAGTTTCACATAAAGCTTGGAGGGCACTATGGTGTTGAATGCTGAGCTGTAGTCTACAAACAACATTCTCCCATAAGTGTTCTTTTTTTCCAGGTGGGAGAGAGCAGTGTGTATTGTAGATGCAATGGCATCATCAGTGGAGCGGTTGTTGCGGTAAGCAAACTGCAGTGGGTCAAGATTGAGTGGCAATACAGAGCAGATGTAATCTCTGATTAGTCTCTCAAAGCATTTGCTGATGATGGGGGTCAGAGCAACAGGACGCCAGTCATTTAAACAAGTTATTTTTGATTGTTTTGGAACAGGCACAATGGTGGATGTTTTAAAGCATGTGGGGACTACAGACAAAGAGAGGGAAAGGTTGAAAATGTCCGTAAAAACACCAGCCAGCTGGTTCGCGCACGCTCTGATGATGCGGCCCGGAATGCCGTCTGGACCCGCGACTTTGCGGATATTCACCCGTCGGAAGGATCGGGTTACATCCGCTACAGAGACGGAGAGTGAACTAACCTCTGTAGCTTCAGCCGCGAGAGCTCTCTCTGCGAGGGCGGTGTTATTTCCCTCGAAACGAGCATAAAAAGTATTTAGCTCATCCGGTAGAGAGGCAGCGGTGTTCATGGCGGAGTTTTTATTCCCTTTAAAGTCCGTGATGATGTTAATTCCCTGCCACATGCTTCTAGAGTTGGTGGTGTTAAACTGTCCTTCAATCTTGTCCCTGTACTGGCGTTTTGCTGTTTTGATAGTTTTTCGGAGGGCATAACTGGCTTGTTTATGCTCCTCCACGTTCCCGGAATTAAAAGCAGAGGTCCGCACATTAAGTGCCGCGCGAACATCGCTATTGATCCACGGCTTCTGATTCGGATAGATTCGTACAGTTCTGGTCAGAATCACTTCCTCTACGCACGTTCTGATGAAACACATTATGCTATCAGTGTAAAGCTCGATGTCGTCATCAGAGGCGGACCGGAACATCTCCCAGTCCGTGTGATCAAAACAGTCTTGTAGCGTAGAATCTGATTGGTCCGACCAGCACTGGATCGTTCTGAGGGTGGGTGCTTCCTGTTTCAATTTCTGCCTGTAAGCGGGCAGAAGCAGAATAGAAGAGTGGTCCGATTTGCCAAATGGTGGGCGGGGGAGGGATTTGTAGCCATCCCGGAACGGAGAGTAGCAATGATCCAAAACCCGGTCCCCTCGTGTGTTGAAACTAATGTGCTGGTGATATTTTGGTGCGACTGATTTTAAACTGGCTTTATTAAAGTCCCCGGTCACAATGAACGTGGCCTCAGGGTGCGTGGTTTCTTGCTCACTTATACTCCCATACAGTTCCTTGAGTGCCCGGTCTGTGTCGGCTTGTGGGGGAATGTACACAGCAGTGATAATGACCGCTGTGAATTCCCTCGGTAGCCAGAATGGTCGACACAGAAGCATAAGAAATTCCAGATCAGGAGAACAGAAAGACTTGATGGAATGTACGTTCCTCTGATCACACCAGGATTTGTTGATCATAAAACATACACCACCTCCTCTAGTTTTACCTGAGAGGTCTTTCGCTCTGTCCGCTCGGTGCATGGAGAACCCCGCGGGTCTGGAATCTCCGCAGACATCCAAGTTTCCATAAGGCAGATAATGCAGCAATCCCTTGTATCTCGTTGGAAAGAGATCTGCGCTTTCAGCTCGCAGAGCTTGTTATCCAGAAACTGAACATTTGCCAGTAGAATAGTGGGTAGCGGGGGTTGATTTGCGCGGCGTCTTACTCTGATAAGAACGCCGGCTCTGTTTCCCCTTTTCCTCCTGCGTTTCCACGGCCGTGCTGCCCAGACAAAGGGCTCCGCTTGCGTGTTTGTAAACAGTGGGTCGGCGTTGAGGAATGTGAAGTCCGGTTTTCGGTGTGAGATCGCTGAACCAATGTCCAAAAGTGTTTGTCTGTCGTAGACAATAAGGCAGACAACATCCAAGACAAAAAACATAAGAATTGTAAACAAAACAAACAAAACATTGCTATGTTGTGTCGGAGCTCGCAACGCAGCTGCCATACTCGGCGCCATCTTGAGGTCGGGATCATACAGTACGCCTCATTCACCAAAAAATCCAAAGCACAAGAACTTGTGGAGTTGGAAGGAAATATTAAAAGTGCCGAGGCAGAGCTGAAGCACCGTATGTCACCTGATGGCCTCAGAGAATTGACCCGACTGAAATACAAATATAATACTATTTTATCGCGGAAAGTGGAGTTTTGGTTATTCAGGGCAAAACAGTCATACTTTGAGTCGGGGGACAAAGCAGGGAAGCTTTTGGCTAGATATATAAAGCAGAGAGAGTCTCTTTCTATCATTCCCTCAGTGAAATCTGCTGGTGGTGAAATTTTTACCTCCATTGATATTAATAATGCTTTTAAAGAATTCTATCTTGATCTTTATAGTTCCATGTCTTCCTTTACTGATGAAGATACTAGAAACTTTGTGGAACCATTAGATCTTCCTAAATTGACGAGTGAGCAAAAAACTCTCTTGATTCTGAGATAAACTTGGAGGAGCTTGACGAGGTAATTAAGTCCCTACCTACTGGCAAGGCTCCGGGGCCAGATGGTTTTGCCGCAGAATTTTTTAGATCCTATGCTACAGAACTGGCTCCACTTTTGTTAGAAGTTTATACTGAATCATTAAAGAAGGGAAAGCTTCCTCCAACCATGACACAAGCCCGGATCAGTCTGATTCTTAAAAAGGACAAAGATCCAAGCGAGTGCAAAAGTTACCGTCCAATCTCCCTGATCCAACTAGATGTAAAAATATTGTCAAAAATTTTGGCTAACCGATTAAGTACGTTTATGACATCTCTTATACATATAGATCAGGTGGGATTTATTCGGGGCTGTAACTCTTCTGATAACATTAGGCGTTTCATCAATATCATGTGGTCAGTAGCGAATGATCTATCTCCAGTCGCTGCCATCTCACTTGACGCTGAAAAGGCATTTGATATGGTAGAATGGGATTATTTTTTTAAGATTTTGGAAATATATGGGTTCGGGAGTACATTTATTGGTTGGATTAAGTTACTTTATAGACACCCTGTAGCAGCGGTCCAAATAAATGGATTAATTTCAGATTATTTTACTCTGGATAGGGGCACTCGGCAGGGCTGCCCTCTTTCCCCTTTATTGTTCTGTCTTGCCCTGGAACCATTAGCAGCCGCGATAAGAAAGGAAGATGATTTTCCAGGGGTGGTGGCGGGAAGTGTGCCGTATAAGCTTCTGCTTTATGCAGATGATATTTTATTATTTGTCTCTGAACCTACTAGATCTATGCCTTGCCTCCACAGAATTATTAATTCCTTTTCCAAGTTCTCGGGATACAAAGTCAATTGGTCTAAATCCAAAGCTTTGGCTTTGACAGCGTACTGTCCAGTAACAGCTTTTCAGCTGGGCACCTTCCAATGGCCCAAACAGGGCATTAAGTATTTGGGGATTTTATTCCCAGCAAATTTGTCTGATTTAGTTAGTTAATTTTGACCCTTTAATAAAAAGATTTTCGAGCGATGTGGGCAGGTGGGCTTCATTAAATTTATCTATGATTGGGAAGGTTAATGTTATCAAAATGAATTGTATTCCAAAATGTAACTACCTGCTACAATCTCTCCCTGTAGATGTCCCCCTCTCTTATTTCAAGCAATTTGACAGCATAGCGAAGTCCTTCATTTGCAATGGTAAATGTCCCAGATTGCATTTTAATAAGTTATATAGGCCGATTGACAAAGGAGGGCTAGGCCTACCCAAGATTTTGTTTTATTACTATGCGTTCAGTCTCAGACATTTGGCTCATTGGTCACTTCCACCTGAGAGAGCCCCTCCCTGGTTTATTATTGAACAGGCAGTTCTTGCCCCTATTTCGCCATTACAAAGCATCTCTATCAAACTAATCGGAAAAGTTAAGTTACACCCCGTTATTTCGCATTTACACTCGGTATGGACTAAAGTGTCCAGATTGTTTAAATTGGACACTTATTTAAATGTTGCTTTGAGTATATGACAGAACCCAAGATTACGTATTGGCAAGTCCCCTTTCTGCTGGCCAGAGTGGATTGTGAGGGGGGTTGCTACACTCGGTGACCTATATGAAAGTGGAGTGTTGAGATCGTTTGAAAACTTGGTCCAACATTTTGGGATCCCCCGACCTCAGTTTTATAGATATTTAGAATTGCGCCACCTGCTTTGTACTATTTTTGGGAGTAGCACACACCCCCCTAAGGAGGCTGATGCTTTGGGTGAGGTGATTGCGGCTTTTGGAAAAGGTCATGAGGCATCAGTGTACTACTCCCTGTTAATTCAGAGTATGGGGGATGGAGCCTTAACTTCTATTAAGAGATTATGGGAGAAAGATTTGAATTTGTTATTGGAGGATGGAGTGTGGACTAAGATTCTGAAAAATGTCTGTATCTAGAGATGCAAGGGTTTGCCTTATTCAGTTCAAGATTTTAGATAGATTCTATTGGACCCCCTCTAGACTGTATAGGCTTGGTCTTAAAGACACACCTACCTGCTGGCGATGCCAATCGGAGGATGGAGATATAACCCAGGTTTTTTGGGGGTGCGTTGAGATCCAGAGGTTTTGGTTGAGAGTTCAGAGTTTTGTATGTGAAGCCTTGGGCACTCGGGTTTCATTTTGCCTCAGACTCTGTATTTTGGGAGATGGGGCAGAAATTAATGTGGAGAATAAACATGTGGAGGATTGGGTCCTGACCTGTGTTATGGTCGCCAGGCGGGTGATTTTGAGGGGTTGGAAGTCGGTTGGAGCACCCCCGTTTCAGGAGTGGTGCTCGGAGATGGGGAGAGTGGCAGCCTTAGAGGAGGGGTCTTATAGAAGACTGGGGAATCCGGATTTGTTTGTGGGAAAATGGGGTGGATATTTAGCATTCTTGGAGGGTTCTCGGGTGGAATAGTGGAGAGAGAGGGGTAATTTTCAGTGTGTGTGATTTTTATATTTGTATATATATGTATATTTATTATTATTATTATTATTCTCTTTTTTCCTCTTTTAGTTGTTTGTTTTTTGTTTTTGTATTCTTCTATATGTGTTCATCTAAGACCACAGAGATGTTTGTTGAGGTTTGGGGTGGAGTTGGGGTTGGGTAGGAGGAGGGGTGGTAGTGGGTGTTAAAAGTTGATTTTGTGTATTTATAATTATGTTTTGTTTTCCTGTGTTTTAATAAATAAAAATGTTAATCATAAAAAAAATTTTTTTTAAATTGTTAATTTCCTGGGTCATTCTTAACCTTGGGAAAATTAAATCCTGGGTTATTTCATTTCCTGTTTCACACTGTTCATTCTTTACCCTGGGTTAGGATTAGGGTTTAGAGTCTTCACACTGTACATTTGTAACCCTGGGTTAACATTCTTATGTGCATATTTGTGAGCTTCATATCAATGATTGGACAAATACAGCTCGTGACAGATGCACAACCGCTTATCAATGAAACTGCGTATCTGTGGAAATGTCGGCAAGCAAATCCACTCTGTTTTACATCTTCTGAAACATACGAAAACACAAGCAACATGGATACTATCTCTTCCTCACCCCACTTATTGTGTTTTGCCATCACTGTACATCATTTTACCGGTTTCCCTCAGACGGAGAATGTGTAAATAGTGCGTGAATGTTTCTGCAACTGTACAAAGCGCTTAGTTGAACAGAATAAAAATTGGTGACATGTCTAGATTATACGATGACCTGAAATGATTGGGAATCTTTACAGATATAGGATAACATCTCGCTCAAACTACTCGTTCATTTTGTCTTATCTTAAACATAGACTTCAGCAAATCATAAAGTTAAGTAAACGGCTATTACATAAATAATTTCCACAGAATGAACTGGCTTGTTTGTTTGTCAGATGTAGTACCTGGCTCTCTAGTTTGGCAGGAGGTTGGTGTGACTTATTTATTTATTTATTTATTTGCAGCAGTGCTGTAGATTCAGGGGCAGCACAGTGCCACTGCTGATTAGTGGTGCAGGAAACACTGATATTCTCACATACAGTATATTGTATTCTCACAGTAAGAACTAGACCTGCATGATTGGCTGTAGGAATACAGGAGCTTAGTATGTACTTACAAAACTTGTTTTATTGGAAATATATTTTAAATAACTAACAAAAACTAACAAAAGAAAAAGAGCTTAATTTATTGGTTTTAGTAGTCGTTTTTGAAAATGGTAGTAGTACCATGAATGTTTGTGCATGTACCATGGCAACACCTTGTTTTTTGTGTTTTTTTTTGTTTTTTTTGGGACATGTAACATGGTATTCTTTGAAGCAACTTAAATATTACCATTTGAGACAGTTACTGTAGTATGTATTGCCATAGTACGTTTTGTAAGGTCCAACAATGTTAGTATTTGTCATGACAAGTCAACAGAGTAAAAATATTAAATTATTCCTTATTCCATTATTCCTCCAACCTGGTCTCATAGAATAATTTTTGCAAAATAATTTTTACGTGGCTCGTCGTTGTACGTATTGTTCCTGGTGAAATGAACTCTCGAAGCATTTCAACAACAGCCTTTATTCCCCTTCAAACAAATCACGAGTAATTATCAGTTCATAAACATTTACTTTTTGCCCTGTTTTTGCCCATCTTATCTTATGACATCAAAATACTTTTACTATAGTGCATGACTTGTGAGGCAGTACATTTTAATGTTTGCATTGTATAACTGTAAAGAAGAGGATAATATTTTCTATCTGTTCCGGAGTGGAACTTCAATAAATTGCCCTTGAAGGTCTCTGCGTTGTTCTGTCTTTTCTGAGCACTGAAGTAAAGCAATTATTGTTAATTCACACATTTAATTCCGTTATTCATTTTATCTGACTCCAATTTTATATTAATCTGACTCCAATTTTAAGTTGACCTCTAATTTATATTTAAGCTCTAATTAATTTCTGATCATTCTTTTAATTTAACATTTTTAGGTTATTGATTACTCTAAATCCTCTTCTATTCATTGTCCTTTTGATCTTTGGAGACTTATGCCGGCCGTTATTAAATTACGTAAACCTCCCGAAAATGGATAGCCAGTTCCGTTGTCAGTGGTTGTAGGGTTAACTAATATCGTCTGGTTTGGCTTTTCTCATAACCAGACGATATTGCCGCTTAGTCACGTACATACAACTTGCTAAGACGGGCGGTGAGCAGTGACCGAGTCTTTAAATGGCTTTCTCCTACCAGGTTGTCCTGAGTGGTTTCTCCAATATTAAAGCTCCAGTATGGTCTACCCTGGTCTAATGAAATTCAAATCCTACCCGGCTGTCCTAGGTGGTTGTCCTACCTGGTTGTCCTAGGTGGTTGTCCTACCTGGTCAAACTGAGAGTCTTTAAATGGCTTCCTCCTATATTAAAGCTCCAGTAATGATTTCAAAGGAATTCAGAATAAATCAAATAATAACAATTTTATTTGTCAGGTAGGATATAAAACATTGTTGCAGAAATTCAAATCAAAGCCAATTTCACATGATCAGAATAAACAAGCATTACTAAAAATAAAAGACAAAGTCAAAGAAACATACCTGACAAAACTACATGCAGCGGTACAGCATGGGAGATCTGCTTACAGATTCCCAGAGCTTCATGCCAACTTTCCTTAAATATCTAGACAGAATAAACATTGTGTACCAAATGGTATTATCCTTTGAACAATGAGGATTTGGGGGTGAATGGGTTCTTGACTTCTTTGGGTTTAACCTTGTTAACATACAGGAGATAATTTCAATTGTAGGTCAAGGAGGGGGAGACACCTCCAGAATTATGCAGTATTTGGCAAAGACATTATAACTTTGTTACCATTAGTTTTATCAACATGGGAAAGACACCACTATACCAGTCGCAAAGAAACCTCTTAAATGATATCAAACACATACAGTTGCATTCTTTGTTTTCATGGTATTTGTTATATTTTTACATATAAATCTTATGGCTTTGTGTTGGTCCAGAGCTGTTGAAGGGGAGAAGGGGGAGAGAGAAGGGGAGGCAGCAAGGTGATTTGCAATTTATCACACGTGGTGATATTCAGGTGTAGATTTCAGCTTTTGTGAGAGAGTTCTATGACGTTGATTCTCGCAGAGTTCTTTGACTTTTACCAGAAATGGTGCCTTTTGGTTGTAGACATTCCGGTGCCAGCCTTACATAACCAACTACATTTACAAGCTTGTTTGCGAAATCAAATTGTGTGGTAGCTCAACTGAAAGAGTGTTGCACTTGTGATGCAAAGGACCAGGGTACGAGTCCTAAAGAGCATGTGAGTTGACACGTGAGCCGAATGTATCATTAAAGCACCACAAAATCACTTAGTTGCTTCGGCAATTGTGTTTTTTAAATTTTTTATTGCTTTCATGACACTATAATTTAGGTTTAAGGTTTAGGGTAGGGTGTTTTTTTATTTATTTATTTTTTATTTAAAACTTGATAGAGCACTTACCACTAATCTGTTTTGGGGAAAATTTAACTCGCTTTTAGTGCCACAAAGTGGACATTTCACCTGCTATGATACGTGTAAGAAACCACGTTATATAATTTAACAAAAACGTCTCCACAAACACATTATTTTCATAAGATTAGGCTGTATTCCTCTATTATCTGTATCTTTTCGTATATAGTACCTATATTTGTATCTGTGAATGTATGACTGTTTCTAAATGTGTAAATCAATGTGTGTTTCATGTGAAATCAGACAGATGCCTCTTCAGCACTCAAGAGTCTGAACAGGTCACTCACTCTCCACTCTGACTTCAGTCTACACTCTTTGATGTTTCGTCTGTGTGTTCGTTTCTGAACAGATACATTCAGCTCCATAGCTTTAATGTAGAGGATTCTAAGAAGAAGAAATGACCAGGCAAAAGCGCCTATGCTTCATTTGATGAGTAGCGCTATGATGACCATGCTTCAAAACACCACTTTATGTGTGTGTATGTGTGTGTGTGCTTTCTCTTTTCAAATCGTACATTTTATGAGACCACAGGGAATTGAAAACATACTGAAGACCCTGGGGCTGAACATGTTTTCTTCCTATTATGCACAGGAGAGTAACAGTAATGCTAACAGGAAACTTAGTAGCTGTGCAGGGCTTGACAAAAATATTTTTATTGTGTGTAGTAGTTCAGGTTTTTACTTGCTCTGCCAACATTGTCACTGGCCAAACAGCCACACAAATACAATAAACAAGATTCTTCTTTTCTTTCTTTCTTTCTTTTTTTTTTTTTTTTACCAATATTTTTTATAAGGGTCTGCATTTTAATAAACATTGTATCTTTAACTAAACATTTAATTTTATGTGCAAAAAAAATAAAAAAAATAAATAAAAAACAAATATATATATATATATATATATATATAAATCCATTTAAACTTTTGCTGGAAAACAATTCAACACATGATTCAAAACATTACTGATATGTTTATGATTTTCAACACTTTCTAACAGATCCAAGACAATCACAGATTATCCTATCAGTTTTGACAAATCCTTATTTACAGTATGTTAGCCAGCTAGATTACGTTAATGTGGTGACATATTTAAATCTTATGTGTGCCATTTTGTTTTATGTTAAAATACTTTTTCCAACACCAGCTTATGCTAAAAGTAAACCATTTGTAAGTTGATTTCCCCAAAAAGTGTAAACACTGTTGCTTTTGCATTATTAACATTGTTCTATTGGTTTGAGCGTCCCGGCCAGCCATACACAGCAACATTGGCTCAACCAATGCTGTTAGATCCATGCACAACTTACCACACGCCCCACTGAGAGCAAGAACCACTAATTGTGACCATGAGGAGGTTACCCCATGTGACTCTACCCTCCCTAGCAACCAGGCCAATTTGGTTGCTTAGGAGACCTGGCTGGAGTCACTCAGCACACCCTGGATTCGAACTCGTGACTCCAGGAGTGGTAGTCAGCCTCAATACTCGCTGAGCTACCCAGGCCCCCAAGTAAAAGTATTTTGATGTCATAAGATTGTGTGAGGAACAGAGCAAAAAGTAAGTGTTTAAGAACTAATAATCTTCTGTTTTACTCATGATTTGTGTGAAAGTAAATATAATTTGTTGCTGTAGCGACGAATCAGACCATTTTTACTGTTGAGCCCTGCTTTGTTAGCGCATGGATGTCACACTTTCATTAGAACACATGCTAAATTCAGTAAAAAAATCAGTTTCAAACCTACAAACTCTATCTGATGACATTAGGCACAGTCTTAGCGTGTTACAAAACAATGAGGAATTGTGCACAACTTCTTGATCTGGTGCAAATTCTGCCTGTTTAGGAAAATAATTTTCTTGGAGAACTGTATGTTTCAACCCTCCTCCACTTTGAACTAATCACTGGCAAAAGACTGATTAGGGCTGAATTAATGCCCGTAATGAAGCCATTAGTGTAATTATAACCATGGCAATCAGCCCATGTTTTGACCAATATTTTTTTCTCTGACTTGTCAGAAAACACCTTCGTGCCGCACACAAGTGCTCTTAAATCTGCCACGTGTCCTTTCCTCTCAGCAATACACCCACCCATGCACACACACACACACACACATACACACACACACACACACACACACATGCTCATCACAGATACATGCTGTCTACTGTCAGTCTCCTGGGGGTTTATGCTCTGGTGGATTTTCTCTCTCTCTCCCTCTGTCATCTTTGCAGCGTGTGCTCTCTGCCCCGTCAGGACTTCCTGTGTAGGAGGAAGGTGTATGTGCCAGACTGAAAGTGCATTAGAGAGATTTTTGCCTCCAAGGCCTGGACCAAGAACAACCACGCCTGACCTCCACCTCTAGAGAATGGAGGAGAAAGAGAGAAAAATTAGGCAAAACTTGATCTCTTAGAATGTTTAGGCATGAACCAACCAGTGGCGGGCCGTGCATTTTAAGTCTAGGCCTTCAGTGTGATTCATGCCATTAAGAAAACACAGTTTCACAATTAATAAGACACCCTATGCCTTTGGGCATCATACATTATGTCACAGCTAACTAGTAATACCAATTGACATTTTAAAAACACGTCCACGCACAAAAGCCAGAACTTGAAACGACACTTAATGCTCAAGTAAGCCTAATTTTAACTGCAGCATGACTGTTTTGTGAAATGAACGTCTCCGGAACAGACATTCAAAAATCATAATTTTTCATATGAATCTACCAAGGAGGTCTATAATACCTGGAAAAATACATCTAATAATATTTGCGATTTAAATGTTGCTTGCAGTAAATTTAGTTTCGTCAGGGTACATGGTTTTGCTGCATTCCATTCAGTTTGGATGTGGGATATTCCTACTTGATATGTCCGATCTCCAACCATAAATGCATTCCATTCACCGATATTCGGAAGATGACGTTTAAGGAAACAAAACTGCAATACTGCCGTTAGCTTAGCAGGGGTTTGACTCTCATTAGAGATGTCTCCTAGCAACCCAACTGATAAACAATGCTGCAGCGCTAGCGTTTGTGCTTCAGGTGTACGATTATCAAAAGAGATTATAAAGTTTTATACACCTGTTTCTGCAGGCGTTTGTTAAACAAGCTTTAATATCATGTAATGTGGAAACAAACTCATTTAATAAAGTGAATGTTTATCACTTACTTTGTATTTCTCCCTGAGTGTCGATATCATGCCCCTGCATCACGGTGAAATCGGAGTTGAGAATTTCTGCATGAGCCTACAAGTTGTAATTCTGACTTCAAGATGCATTCCATTGCACTTTTCCTAGTAGGAAGTTGGAAAATCCAACTTTCCGAGTTGAATGGAATGCAGCACTACTTTTCAAAACTTGATCCGACACTGAATGCTCAAGCAGCCTTATTTACATTTAGAAAACTCCTGATGTTGCTATAACAATGCAAAAAGCACTTACCAATTTGCTTGAAGTGAAAATCAGTACTCCTTTCCTGTTTAATAAATTAAGCAATCACACGGTCATGCAGAACATCTTGTGTTTTTAAATCCATAAGGATCTTTTTCTCAATGGCAATACCAGCAGTGATGACAGCCGACTCATCAGCAAGATCTCACGCTTTTCGCTCTTGAATTACGTACATCACTTAAAGCGTGACTGCATCACTCAAGGCTAGAAGGCCTTCGACCGGGACATATCATAAAGATCTCACCCATCAAGAACAAATAAATCAATCTGATTGGCTGATGAATCTGACTTTAGTTGCTCATTCATTTGCACTGTTGAGGGATTCTGAAGAAATTCTGAAGGGTGGAGCTCAAACTCACGTGCTGCTTCGGGAATGCGAATGTTGTCACACTTTGCTTGTAAGCATCAAGGAATAAATTCTTACTGGATAAACTTTTCGTTTTTCTCTATTTGTTTGTAGATTAATTAAGAGTGGAAAGCGATTAAAAATACATAGGCAAAAAGGTGATTGAGAATGAAAGGATGAAAAATATTTATTTATTTGGTGGCCCTGAGAATTCGCCACTGGAACCAACCTTGTGGGGGTCAGATCATTTATAGATTTTCATTAGTACCTGTTGTTAGTTGGTTAGGGTTAGTTCACCCAAAAATTACAATTCTGTCATTATTTCACTCAGTGTCACTGTTGTTCCAAACCCATATGACTTTTCTTTCTATGTTAGTGTCAGTCACCACTCACTTTTATTGCATGGAAAATTTTACATACTCCTTAAACATCTCTCAAATCTGATGGTCTGTGTTCAAAGCGTCTTGCTCACTGGGGAGATTTGTAAGGCACTATTTTCTGTAAAGCTGCTTTGTAACAATATGTATTGTGAAAAGCACTATACAAAACTGACTTTACATCAGTTTAACTTTTGATACATTATTGCACTCCACTTTGCTTCGTGTCTAACAACACCCTTTATTCACGGTAAAATAACTGGAATGTACAGCCTTTCATGGCTTATTGTTTTATTTTAGGGTTAGTCTATAGGGTTAGTCTATAGTTATTATAATTTGCTTATATTAAGAACAAGTACCCGCAAGGATAAGGCTGTGTGTGTTTGTGTGTGAGTGTGTGTGTGCTCAGGGCAGAGTTCCAATCGAGTGCAAACACGAGTAGCTCTTTAGGAGTGAGCTGGTGTGTGATGCGCCGTATTGCCTACAGTCCTGCCAATTAGCCTGTATACGTCTTTAAAAAGCTCTTTTAAGGCACATTAAACATGCACATTTCACCACATGGCTGTGTGGCTCTGAGGTTAATGAATTTTCTCTTCAGCAAGGCACCATAAATTAACAAGTAGATCTCGAGATGGCAGCCTGCGAGAGGTTTTTGTGTAAACAAACACCATCTGAATCCTTGTGTCCACACACACACACTCAAACACGCATAAGCAGTGTTGCTTAAAGGAACTTTCCTTTCCTCAGATCACAGTAGGGAGTCTATCTATTTACTGTGATGAACTCGAATTGGTATACGAAAGAAGAACAGGTACTTGATAAACAGTCATGAACGCACCTGATCCTGCTCACCAATCCCCTTTCCGAATTAAAACAATACAGATCAGTTTAAAAACCACCTGATGGGTATGTTCTCTTGCTATCATGCACATCTGATTTGCTGGGGGACTAATAGATTAAGAAAACATGCCATTCTGTACAGCTTTATTTGAATACCTTTGTGTCAATAAACAGTTGGTGCCAGTTTGTAGTCCATTTGTGGATGGCATTGTTTTCTAGCTAAACTATTGTTTCATAATAGTGAAATGTGACATCAGTTGATCAAAAATACTATCATATCTATGGCCAAAGATAGTCTTTGACACACATTCCCTTAATAAGATTCCTAGTTCTTGATCAACCATTGATTGATTCTGTCCACGGGATAAGTTTATTTCCAAAGATTTTTTTAATTCAATTAGCTTTTCCTGAAGTATTATCTTTGTCTCTGTTGTTTCATGTTAAATTCTTGTAATAAATAGACACAATTGGACAAATGTGGTATGAGTATAAAGGTATAAAATGTATTTGGTCTTAGAAGTATAGGATGGGAAATGTTTAAGAACATATATTAAAATCTGTGACTTTTTATTGCAGACTTTAATCTCCACCAAAGTCTTGGAGGTGTGAGCAGCACACGGAAGTTGATTGTGACATTGATATATGAAACTTTAGAGGAGATGCATTTAAGGTTTCTAGAAAAATCAGGAGAATTAAAGACCATATGTGACATTTCATTAATCCCAATCCCAGTTTAATATGCAGAGACAACTGTTAATAAGTCATTTGTAGGCTGATTCCCTTGAAAAGTGTAAACACTGTGGCTCTATGGCACTATTAAATGTTTTTCTGACCAGTGGCAGATGAGGTTGTAGTGTTCTGGAAGCCTGTTTAAAAACAGTCACTTATTTTTGCAGTTACGTTTGGTGATGCTAGTAGTGCAGAAATTACACATTTCACCTTGAAGCCATTTGATCTTCATTTAATCTCATTGTTGTCTAGGAGATACAGTTGAGATATTGAAGAGATATCATACTCTTTAACACTGTTACCACTGTTGTATTTACACCAGCTGTGATATACCTACTGTGGGTGTGATCCTATCACTGCACAAATACCTAAAGCAAGAGCAGGACCAAACAGAATACAGGACTGGGACTATGGAACATTTTCATATGCTGTTCTTTCTCATATTAATGAACAAAGAGAAAGACAATAGAATGAGCAAGAAAGACAAGAGGGAAAATAATTTTGTATAATATCACTGGCCATTAAAGCACTCTGCTAAATACTGGCCCAAATCCCTCAAGTTCTTGTAGAACAACAAAAAAAAAAAAAACTTCAACAATTTTGCGCTCTAGTAATCTTCATATTTAATAACCTTAAGCTTCTCTAGTTCTATAAATCTGAGCTTCCAACATCTTCCCTTCCTCCACCACAACAACCCTTCCTCCTCCTCCTCCTCCTCCTTCTCCTCCTTTTGCCTCCTCCCTGTGCTCTCCGAGCGCCTGTGCATTTTATCTCTGTAATAACACAAAGCCGCCGTCACAGCCTCCCGTCAGGCAGATAACAGAAACTCCTGCCCATATTTTAATAGCTTCTGGCCGCTATCTCTCGCTCCCAACTCCTAAGGAGCGTGCGCACTCACCTTGGAAGCTCAGCCTGGAGGAGATTCCCTGAGAAACCTGCGACTTGTTTTCTCGCGATCAGAACGCCACCGGAATCTTAATGCAGGGTTCTGCTGTTGCCATAGTGCTGACTCCTAGTCTTACCATTTCTGAAGTGAGTTGCACCGGAGTAGGACTGTAGACGTGAGTGTTTCTAGACTCTCAGGGGCCAACACAGAGAGAGAGACACTTAAGCGTCCCTTAAAGAGCACAAACTGGGTGGCCTTTAATGCTTTTACTAAAGACCATATGATTTCCCTTGAGCCAAAACATATTCAAAATGTCTGGAGGTGGAAGGTGGGTGGACATTGTTGAGTACCATTACATGATTATTAGATGTTCCATATAATGTTGAAAATGTATGTTATTTTCTAACACTGCTGCAGCCATAATGCAGGGGGATTAATTTTTTTTGTACATTGAGATAAGTTTGTGTACAAAAAAAACAAACCAATAATCTTTATCAGAAAAGGCCTTCAATTAATTTCAATAGCGCTGCCCAGATAATTTGGACTTGGAAAAATTTGATGAGAAATGTTTCAGTTCATATTGAAATCGTGAACTTTTGATAGCAGACTTAATATCTTCTCAAATGTGAGCATAATGTGTGACATTGTTGGGATCTCCTTTAAAACATTTTACGAGACATATGTGAGATTACAAGGGTTTTTTTCCACAGAAATGAGGTGTGCGATTTCTTTAACACAAGCGTCGCCAAACACTACCTTCATTTGTCATTGTTTGAACAAACAGATTGTCTCGCACCAAACTCATGATTTCCTTTGAGTCAAAACATATTCAAAATGTCCAACAGTGGAAGGCAGATTGATATTGTTATGTACCATTAAATGATTATTATATGGTATTTAAAATGGTGTCGTAATGCGGGGAGATTAAAGGAGAAATTGCAAATAATTTTAAGGCAAGATCTAGCTCTTGTTTTACGTTAAGATTTGATTCTGGGAACTGCTCTAGGAGACACAAGTGTTTGGAGAACATCTGAGAAACAGGAGAATTAAGAGTGAAGTGTGCAATTTCTGCAGCAGTGGCGTCACCAAACTGAATTGCAAAAATAATGACTTTTAGGAAAAATCTAATAATTTTCAGGCCAGGCTGATTTCCGATATCTAGCTCTTGTTTTGTTAAAAAGTGTAAATATTAAGATTTTTTTGTGTACAAATAAACAAAAATTCATTATCAGAAAACCCTTTCAGTAGTAATATACCATTTTTAAAATGGGTTTGCAAGGAAAGCTGGAACATCAACTTGAATTAATATATAATTTTTCGTGGCATGAATCCTGTGCATATCCTCTCGACACTTCACGGCAAATGCATGTGAAACTTCACTGAACATGCTAATTACCTCCAGTTCGGTTTTTGACATGTCACCGGGGACCAGTGCAGCAAAAATCAGGCTCATTGTCGCAAACATCTTGGCATAAATTTTTTGGCACAGCCCTGGCAGACAGGAGCGCGAGAGCAGCACAAACATGTTCCGATGACTTTTAATCCCTGTGAGTCAATAGAGAGGTGTTTATTAACTTTCACTTAAAGCTGCCAGAAATATCTGACGGGATTATGCATTAGTCCGTATGGGGCAAAAAATGGGAAAAGACTGAATTCCAGCACACTAGGAAGGAAGCTGTTGTGGTCTGATAGGATGGATGCCAGCTGGAAAGAATTTGGACTCACACACATATATACACACTTTCACTTCTTTGTGTTGAAGTATTAGAATAAAAACTGTAAAGTTACTGTGACAGAAAGCTGATGTCAGCTGCTTGCATGAGTGTTGGTGTTCTGAAGTTGTTTCAGTTTATGGGAAAAATCCTCAGTTTGTCCTGATAGATATATAAAATGCCCATGTCTACCATAAATCCCTTTTAAGGCAAGCTAGTTCACTCATCAATCATATCATTCACTCATGGAAGTACAAATCCTATCCTACTTTAATGGGGAATGACCAGAATTTTCAAAATTGTTTGTTGTATAAATTGTGTTTTAGCTCAAAGCACAAAAAAAAAAAAATAAAAAAAAAATAAATAAAAATAAAAAATCAGAGACTTCCATTCTTACTGCCACCATATTTAGCGTTGTGATGCCTCTATCAAAAATGTAATTGACTCTTTTAACCACACGATGGTGTTATGCAATATTCAGTCCCCCCACTGAATCCCATCCCCCTTGGACCATAAAGCAATGGACTCTATACTGCACGGCATATTAGCGTGTATATATATATATATATATATATATATATATATATATATATATATATATATATATAATTATTAACTATAGTAAACATAACATTTTAGTATATTATATTAAAACATAATGCTTTAGTGATGAGTTCCAGAAGCTTTAAATACTGATGCCAGCTTCACAATGCGATTGAAATCGTTCACAGTAATCCATGAAAGATATTGCAAACAACGAGTGTAAAAAAAATATGGCGCTGCACCGGAAGATACATTGGGAAGTACCGGAAGATACATAGGCATAGTGCTGAAGCAACCCTGCATAAAGTCTATTTATTTGGCGGAAGGTTGTTTTTGGTATTCTAATCAGTGCCTGATCGGAAATCCTATAAAAGCGTTTAAAGATTTATGTAGTCTTAATTAGGGCTAGGCAATATATTGAATATTCACAATATAATCATGATGATTTTGCTGGAGATATAAAATTAAGCAATATCGTGAATATCGTCATAATTTTATTTAGCCACTGGATTTCTATCAGGAAGACTTGGAACAGCATAGCATAAAGGGAATGACAATTTTTGATGAACATTACAATAATAAAGTCTTTCGACGTAAAACCCCCGTCTGACGGTCTGGTGAAAATTTTTGTGAACCGTCAAATCCTGCCAGGGAAGACGGCTGGGTTGAGGAGCCTACCCCCATCAGACGAAGACTTGCTGGTGGTGGTGGGGAGGAGGAGGTTGCCACATTGGCACCTGAAGGCAGCAGAGTGGTTGGCTGCTGGCAGACCTTTAAAGCGAGAGGTGAACAGTGATTGGTTAAAGGAAATTATGATTGAAATGATGATGTGTACCGCGTGAGTCTCCCTGACAGAACTACCGATTACGCTTTCATTTCTATCAGAAAGACTCGGAACAGCATAGCATAAAGGGAATAACAATTTACTGATGAACAATAAAATAATACATTATTTTGGCGTAAGCCCCCGTCTAACGGTCTGGTGAAAATTTTAGTGAACCGTCAAATCCTACCAAAGAAGATGGCAGGGGTGAGGAGACTACCCCAAAAATAACCTTTAATACTAGGACCCCCAAAAGAGGGAAAATAAGGAATATGGATGATTCATGTTGGCAGGAAACAATCTGTAAAAGATAACAGAGCAATTAGAAACATATAATCATTGTTTTTTGTGTGTGAAAATGCCATGCTGTGTCTGTGTGTGTGTGTGTGTGTGGGGGGGGGGGGGGGGTGTTGGAATGTTGATCGTGCAATATTCTTGAAAAGAATAACCAAAGCTTGTAACATATGTAGGGGAAGGAGAGCATTGTTGTGCAATACCCTTGAAAAGGATATCAATGCTTGGAACAGTATAAGGAAGGGAGTGCATAGCTTTTTTTGTGTGTGATTCTACCACCAGAAGTGTAAGAAAATTGTACCTTTGATGCGTTAATGCTTAATATGAGCTGAGCTTGGTTGATTGAATGCAGGTTGGGACGTATGTATGTCTTGTATGATGAAAAAGACCATCATCCCAGCGTCTTAATGGAAGACTCAGGAGGTCCTTGTGAAGTAGCTGCAGTAGCGGCTCCTATCTTGAAGGAATGGCTGGAATAAGATCGAGGGGAGAGACTGCAACGTATAAGCATGTCGAAAAGATGAGATGTGAACCAATGGTGAATCATGGGGCCCCCCGGAAAAATAATATAAAGGGGGGTACGCTGAAGCGTGAGGCTGTGACTTAAGATAATTTATCATCGAGGCGTATGGGCAAAAGGAATTATTGGGAATTTTAGATATTGTAATGGTGTGACCATGATCTAAACTATCTGTTTTAGAATGTTTAATAAATAATAAAAAAAAAATTTGGAGAGAAAGAAATATCAGAAAGAGTTAAATGTCAAGAGGGCAAGAAAACGTCATGTTACTTGTGTGACCTCCGTGTCGATGTAATGACACTGGGGTCACTCGTGGGAGCCCGAGGCACCTCTGGTCTTTGATAAAAGGCCAATAAAAATTGGCGAGTGGTATTTGCATGCCACTCCCCCGGACATACGGGTATAAAAGGAGCTGGTATGCAACCATTCATTCAGGTTTTATGCTGAGGAGCCGAGACAAGGTCCAGCCATTTCAGCGGGTAGTTCAGCATTGTGGCAAGAGGGACACAACGTCTCGTTCCCTCCATCAGGGAACGGAGGTTACACAAGTAACCATGACATTCCCTATCTGTCACTCACTCGACGTTGTGTCGATGTAGTGACACTAGGGGTCCCTATACGAAATGCCACAACTGGCTGAACTGTGTTACGTGAACTGGTGGTGTGTGGCAGGCAGAACACTGTGTGCCTCGTAGCCAGCATACCAGGTCGACACGTAACCTCCCCCAACATAGTTATGAGTGTCGAACGGCCCTTTGGGGACAAGTGGACTACCCAAAAGATAGAGACAGGCTAACCCAGTCGTGCCTCTTTCCCCCTTCTTTTTTTCCACTCCCTAAAAAAGAAGGGGGATTATCCGACTGGGCCGCCAGGTCTAGTCAGGGAGAGTCCCTCCCAAGGGGAAGACACAGCAGAGACCACACCTCACCCAAAGAGAGGGGGGGATGTTTAAGTGGAAAAATACATCACATGGTCTTTCTGACCATGTGGAGAGTCTTCAAGGTAGATTCTACCCAACGGGGGAGGAGTTACTACAAACATGGAGACTGGGGCAGAGGGGCTCTGCCCAAGGAAGATGCAGTTTGCCAACAGGGAAATGAATTAGCGGAAGATATACATCGTATGGGGTTAGCCTTACAGAGAACCACCACATGCGGAGCACCTACCCCAGAACAGGACTCTTAGTTAGCACATGTACTGGGCCGGCAGCGAGTCTCTCCGAAAACTCGACTGCCACAGGGCTCGGAGGAAGTCAACCAGGGAACAAAGTTTGTGAAAACTATTGGGAATTAATGGCGCACGTCTTCAGCTCAAAAGGAGGTGGAAGGCGCTATGTACAAGCGATACACCCGGCCGGCTATCCCAGGCTTATCCGCTTGTATTTCGTGCCACTACCTGGGACGAAACCGGTTCCTCCCGGAGGTTGTAGAACCTTGCAAAGGTGTTGGGTGTTGCCCAGCCTGCTGCTCTGCAAATGTCTGTTAGAGAGGCACCCCTGGCCAGCCACGAACCAATCTTGATGCCGGACACTCGCCAGAATGCGTTTTTGCGTCAGCATCTTGAATGGGAGTCTGTGTAAGGCCCGGTTCAGTACTCGCAGGTCCAAGATTGGCCACAACCCACAACCCACTTCCACATACAGTGACCCAGGGAGGAAGGAAACTGCTCTTTTGCTGAACTGTTGGGTACCGCAGCCACTTGGGCATGCGGCAAAATCAAACAAAAAGGCACCAAAAGATTTTCCACCTGGCCCTCCACCAGGGGATGGAGTGGTCTTCTTACCAGCTCCAGGTGAGTGGGTTTCATCGTCCCTGGGTCGCCCGTCGCCCGCTTTGACGACCTCCGTGGGTTCTTAGCGGTCGACTGTGAGACGGGTGGTGTCTGCTTCCTGCGGTGGGCTCCACGCCGGGGCCGGGCCGAAGGGGTGGGCTGCGGCGGAGCCAGTGCAGTCACCACAGGGGGATGCCCTTGGTGACGAGCAGACGGGGTGCGGGATCTTGAGCCGCGCCGGGGCAGGATGTGCCGGATAGCCTCCGTCTGCTGCTTCACCGTCGAGAACTGCTGGGCAAATTCCTCGACGGTGTCGCTGAATAGGCCAGCCTGGGAAATGGGGGCTGCAAGAAACCGTGTCTTGTTGGCCTCACCCATCTCGACCAGGTTGAGCCAATGGTGGCGCTCCTGGACCACTAATATGGCCATCGTCCGCTGAGAGACTGCGCCGTGACCTTCGTCGCTCAGAGAGCGAGGTCGGTCGCTGAGCGCAGTTCCTGCATCAGATCTGGGGCGGAACTACCCTCGTGCAGTTATTTTAGTGCCTTGGTTTGGTGGACCTGCAGGAGAGCCATGGCATGCAGGGCAGAGGCGGTTTGTCCAGCAGCGCTGTAGGCTTTGGCCGTCAGGGATGATGTGAACCTACAGGGCTTGGATGGGACCTTTAAAGCAAGAGGTGAACAGTGATTGGTTAAAGGAAATTATTAATGAAACGATGACGTGTACCGCGCGAGTCTCCCTGGCAGAACTACCGCTTATGCTTCCATTTCCTAAAAAGCATGTTATTCGACTCATTTCACGATCCTTCAGGGCTGCACAGTTAATAAAGAAATCATCAAAATTGTGATGTAGTCATATGTCAGTATTAAACTGCAAAAGGCTGTGACTAAATGACATTAAAGAGCCCATATCATGCTAATTTACAGGTTTTATTTTGGACGTCTACTAGAATAGTTCCCTATCTGTCACTCACTCGACGTTGTGTCGATGTAGTGACACTAGGGGTCACTCTTGGGAGCCCGAAACACCTCTGGTCTTTGATAAAAGGCCAATGAAAATTGGCGAGTGGTATTTGCCACTCCCCTTGACATGCGGGTATAAAAGGAGCTGGTATGCAACCACTCATTTAGATTTTCTCTTCGGAGCGAACGATCATACTCATTGAGCTGAATCTGACGCCGCATTTCAGCGGCTTCTCCCTCCTCTGCACTGGTGCACTGCAGAGAATGCCCCTGGGTGCTTCAGCAGAAAAAAGAGAGTATATTTTTCTGAAAGAGTATAATTTTCTAAAAGAGTGGCACACATGAAACGTCTTTTTAAAGACGCGTCTTTTTAAAGATGCCTTTCCCATTGTGTGTTATTCCTGGTTGCGGTCGTTACCTCTCAACTTCAGACGGTCACGATCGCTGTCTTTCATGTCTGGGCGCGACCCACACGGAGGCAGCGTTCATGGATGATTCATGTTCTCACTGTGAGAACATGACCATGGCAACGTTGCGGTTGCGGCAAGCCACCCCAGCGGCTCCCCGCCTCGGTCCTTCTACCTATGGGTTTGAGGCCAGCGTGGCTTGCACTGGGGGTGATTTGGGGGCTCCAATGGGATTGCCTCCGCCGGGTATCCCCCCGTGGACCTCCCATTCCCCAGCATGCTCGTCTGCCCAGATCAGGTTTCCGGATGAGTCCGCCGGCTCGTCTCACGGCGAGTTCGAGCTCTTGTTCGGAGCCCGCGGCGCTGATGAGCTCTCGAGCGCAGCATCGGAGAGCGGGCTTGTCCAGTCAGACACAGAAGCCTCAGCTGGGCTTCCCCCTTCGGGGTCGATTGCCCAGTCACAGGCTGATGCAGAGATGATGGACATGCTTTCCCGGGCGGCCGCGAATGTCGAGCTAGAGTGGAACCCTCCGCTCTCCCCTGAACCCTCGCGGCTCGATGATTGGTTCCTGGGCTCGCGGCGCCGCTCAATGCAGCCACACCCCGCTGCAATGCCTTTCTTCCCGGAAGTGCACGAGGAGCTGACGAAATCGTGGGAGGCACCTTTTACTGCCCGGTCCCGATTTCTCAGTTCCCCTGCCCTCACTACCCTCGATGGCGGGGTGGCCAGGGGCTATACTGCGATTCCCCTGGTGGATAAGGCTCTCGAGGTGCACCTATGCCCGCAGAGCACTGCCACTTGGCGCGGACACCCAAAGCTCCCGTCCAAGCCCTGTAGGTTCACGTCATCCCTGACGGCCAAAGCCTACAGTGCTGCTGGACAAGCCGCCTCTTCCCTGCACGCCATGGCTCTCCTGCAGGTCCACCAAGCCAAGGCACTAAAAGAACTGCATGAGGGTAGTTCCGCCCCAGATCTGATGCAGGAACTGCGCTCGGCGACCGACCTCGCTCTCCGAGCAACGAAGGTCACAGTGCGATCTCTCGGGCGGACGATGTTCACATTAGTGGTCCAGGGGTGCCACCTTTGGCTCATCCTGGTCGAGATAGTTGAGGCCGACAAGACACGGTTCCTTGCTGCCCCCATCTCCCAGGCTGCCCTATTCGGCGACACCGTCGAGGACTTTGCCCAGCAGTTCTCGACGGTGAAGCAGCAGACGGAGGCTATCCAGCACATCCTGCCCCAGTGCAGCTCAAGATCCCGCACCCCATCTGCTCGTCGCCAAGGGCGTCCCCCTGTGGTGACTGCACCGGCTCTGTCGCAGCCCGCCCCTTTGGCCCAGCCCTGGCATGGAGCCCACCGCAGGAAGTAGATGCCACCCATCTCACGGCCGTCCGCTAAGAACCCATGAAGGTCATCAAAGCGCCCCTGAGACGGGCGACCCAGGACGAGGACAGGCCTCTTCCTCCCCCATCCCAGGCTGTTCTGGGGGTAGTCACAAGGAGCCAGGTAAGTGCTTCGATGTCCCTAGACTCAGCACGGCCACGACATGGTGTGGCACCTCAAGCTCCGCCCCGCTGCGAGGCCCCACCTGCTGGTACGTCCGATGACGTTGTCCCTTTGGTCCCCCTTGTGCGGAACTTGGATGCATGGCTTGCACTTTCCAATCCGTTGCGATGGCTGGTCTGGACCGTCCGACTCGGCTACGTGATTCAGTTTGCCAGGCGTCTGCCCAGGTTCAGCAGTATCCATTTCACCTTGGTGAAGGACGAAAACGCTGCTACCTTGCACGCGGAGATCGCACATCAGAGCATCTCTTTTCTCGATTTGGAGTTGGACTCAGTCTCTTTGACAGCACGCCTCACGAATGAGCATGCACAGTCGGTGCTGGCCTGTTTGAAGGCATTCAAACAGAAAACAGCGGTTCCACTGAAACTCTTTCAGAGGCTCCTGGGGCATATGGCATCCTCAGCGGTGGCCACCCCATTCGGGTTGATGCATATGAGGCCACTTCAGCACTGGCTTCAGACTCGAGTCCCGAGATGGGCATGGCGCTGCGGGACACATCGCGTGATCATCACACCGGTCTGTCACCATCTCTGTAGCTCTTGGACCGACCTCTCGTTTCTATGGGCAGGTGTTCCCCTAGAGCAGGTCTCCAGGCGTGTCGTGGTCACGACAGACACCTCCAAAATGGGCTGGGGCGCTGTTTGCAATGGGCACACAGCCGCCGGCTTATGGATGGGCCCGCGGCTGCGTTGGCACATCAACTGCCTCAAGTTGTTGGCAATTCTGCTCACCCTATGGAGGTTCTAACCATTGATCCAGGGCAAGCACATGTTAGTTCGGACAGACAACACGGCAATGGTAGCATATGTCAACCACCAAGGCGGTCTGCGCTCTGGTTGTATGTCACAACTCGCCCGCCATCTCCTCCTCTGGAGTCGGCAGCACTTCAAGTCGCTGCGAGCCACTCACATCCCGGGCGACCTCAACACTACAGCGGACGCGCTGTCACGGCAGGTTACCCTCAGGGGAGAGTGGAGACTCCACCCTCAGGTGGTCCAGCTGATTTGGAGTCAATTCGGACAAGCACAGGTAGACCTGTTTGCCTCTCAAGAATCCTCCCACTGCCTGCTCTGGTACGCCCTAACCGAGGCGCCTCTTGGCATAGATGCGCTGGCACACAGCTGGCCTCCTGGCCTACACAAATATGCGCTTCCCCCAGTGAGCCTACTTGCACAGACTCTGCAAGGTCAGGGAGGACGAGGAGCAGGTCGTCCTGGTAGCACCCTACTGGCCCACCCAGACGTGGTTCTTGGACCTCACGCTCCTCATGACAGCCCCCCCCCCCCGGCGAATTCCCCTGAGGAAGGACCTTCTTTCTCAGGGACGGGGCACCGTCTGGCACCCGCGACCAGACCTCTGGAATCTCCATGTCTGGCTCCTGGACGGGACGTGGAAGATCTAAGCGGTCTACCACCCACGGTGGAAGACACGATTACTCAGGCTAGGGCCCCCTCTTCGAGGCGCCTGTATGCCTTTAAGTGGCATCTGTTTGCTAAGTGGTGTTCTTCCCGATGGGAAGACCCCCAGAGATGTGCAGTTGGATCGGTGTTTTCCTTCCTGCAGGAGAGGTTGGAAGGGTGGTTGTCCCCTTCCACCTTGAAGGTGTACATTGCTGCTATAGCAGCACACCATGACACAGTGGACGGTAAGTCCTTAGGGAAGCACGACCTGATCATCAGGTTCCTGAGAGGCGCCAGGAGGCTGAACCCCTCCAGACCGCACCTCGTTCCCTCATGGATCCTCACTGTAGTCCTTCAGGGTCTACAGAGAGCCCCCTTTGAGCCTTTGCAGTCAGCTGAGCTTAAGGCTCTCTCCTTGAAGACTGCCCTCCTGACTGCGCTCACTTTCATCAAGAGGTTTGGAGACCTGCAAGCGTTCTCTGTCAGTGAAACTTGCCTGGAGTTCGGTCCGGGCTACTCTCACATGATCTTGAGACCACGACCGGGCTATGTGCCCAAGGTTCCCACGACCCCTTTTAGGGACCAGGTGGTGAACCTGCGAGCGCTGTCCCAGGAGAAGGCAGACCCAGCCCTGTCGTTGCTGTGTCCGGTGCATGCTTTACGCATCTATTTGGATTGCACAGAGAGCTTTAGGATCTCTGAGCAGCTCTTTGTCTGCTTTGGTACACAGTGGAAAGGAAGCGCTGTCTCCAAGCAGAGGATCGCCCACTGGCTCATTGATGCCATAGCTATGGCATATCACCCAGGACGTGCCGCCCCCGGTAGGGCTACGAGCCCATTCTACCAGTGGTGTAGCAGCCTCCTGGGCCCTGGCCAGGGGTGCCTCTCTAACAGACATTTGCAGAGCAGCAGGCTGGGCAACACCCAACACCTTTGCAAGGTTCTACAACCTCTGGGTGAAACCGGTTTCGTCCCAGGTAGTGGCATGCAATACAAGAGTGTATCACTTGCACATAGTGCCTTTCACCTCCTCTGAGCTGAAGACATGCACTATTAATTCCCAGTAGTGTTCACAAACTATGTTCCCTGGTTGACTTCCTCCGAGCCCTGTGGCAGTCGAGTATTTGGAGAGACTCGCTGCCGGCCCAATACACGTGCTAACTAAGAGCCCTGTTCTGGGGTAGGTGTTCCGCATGTGGCAGTTCCCTGTAAGGTAACCCCATGCGATGTATATCTTCCACTAATAAAACCCATTATGTTTCTCATACTGTACATTTCTTTTCCCCTCTCTTCATCCTCTGGCTGATTTAACTACTGTCTCTTTAAAGCCCCCCTTTCCGAAAAGCCCAGTCTGCTCTGATTGGTCAGCTGGCCTAGTCTGTTGTGATTGGTCAACCACGTAGAGCGTGTGTCGGAAATGTAATGCCTTACCATAACCGAGTTTCAGCTCCCGAGTCTTCCTGGGCAGCTCTGTAAACACTACTGTTACTATAGTAACAGTGGCATCGGTTTTTGCCGTACCAGCTCTAGCCCGAGTCAGATAATGAAAGTTTGGAAGAACAAGCTGATCGACCTGAATCACCTTCACAAGCACGACTTTAGCAGGACGTTTAACAGTGGTAAGTTTTAATTTTTTAGCTTTCTTACAAGTACACTGTTGATTATTGTGAACCTATCAATGCTTCAAGTAAAAGACACTTAGTGCATCTAAGTTAGTCAACTTTTGCTGGAATGGGTGTATCCAAACTTTTTTTTTGTCTGAGATATTAACGGAGAACAGAGGCTTACTCCTGGTTGGACATTACCAGGTGTATTAGAGAGTTAGTGAACAAGTTAGCTGTGGACTACCGATAGCGGCCATAACATTACAGCTTGTAATTATACACAGTTGAAGTCAGAAGTTTACATACACCTTAGCCAAATACATTTAAACTCATTTTTTCACAGTTCCTGACATGTAATCGTAGAAAACATTCCCTGTTTTAGGTCAGTTAGGATCACTACTTTATTTTAAGAATTTGAAATGTCAGAATAATAGCAGAGAGAATGATTTATTTCAGCTTTTATTTCTTTTGTCACATTCCCAGTGGGACAGAAGTTTACATACACTTTGTTAGTATTTGGTAGCATTGCCTTTATATTGTTTAACTTGGTTCAAACATTTTAGGTAGCCTTACACAAGCTTCTCACAATCATTTGCTGGATTTTTGGCCCATTTCTCCAGACACTTTTGTATCTGAGTCAGGTTTGTAGGCCTCTTTGCCAACACATGCTTTTTCAGTTCTGCCCACAAATTTGTTGTCCTTAAACCATTTTTCCACAACTTTGGAGGTATGCTTGGGGTCATTTTCCATTTGGAAGACCCATTTGCGACTGAGCTTTAACTTCCTGGCTGATGTCTTGAGATGTTGCTTCAATATATCCAAATAATTGTCCTTATTCATGATGCCATCTATTTTGTGAAGTGCGCCAGTCCCTCCTGCAGCAAAGCACCCCCACAACATGATGCTGCCACCCCCATGCTTCACGGTTGGGATGGTGTTCCTTGGCTTGCAAGCATCATCTTTTTTCCTCCAAACATAACGATGGTCATTATGGCCAAACAATTAAATATTTGTTTCATCAGAGCAGAGGACATTTCTCCAAAAAGTAAGATCTTTGTCCCCATGTGCATTTGCAAACTGTAGTCTGGCTTTTTTATGGCAGTTTTGGGGCAGTGGCTTTTTCCTTGCTGAGCAGCCTTTCAGGTTATGTCGATATAGGACTCATTTTACTGTGGATATTGATACTTGTCTACCTGATTCCTCCAGCATCTTCATAAGGTCCTTTGCTGTTCTGGGATTGATTTGCACTTTTCGCACCAAAATATGTTCATCTCTAGGATACAGAATGTGTCTCCTTCCTGAGCGTTATGATGGTTGCATGGTCCCATGGTGTTTATCCTTGCATACTGTTGTTTGTACAGATGAACGTGGTACCTTCAGGCATTTGGAAATTGCTCCAAAGCATGAACCAGACTCGTGGAGGTCCACAATTTTTTTTTCTGAGGTCTTGGCTGATTTCTTTTGATTTTCCCATGATGTCAAGCAAAGAGGCACTGAGTTTGGCCTTAAAATATATCCACAGGTACAACTCCAATTCAGTACACCTCCTATCAGAAGCTGGCTTGACACATTTTCTGGAATTTCCAAGCTGCTTAAAGGCACAGTTAATTTATGCAAACTTCTGACCCACTGGAGTTGTGATATAGTCAATTAAAAGTGAAACAATCTGTCTGTAAACAATTATTGGAAAAATTACTTGTGTCATGCACAAAGTAGATGTCCTAAACAACTTGCCAAAACTATATTTTGCTAATATTAACTCTGTGGAGTGGTTAAAAAATGAGTTTTAATGACTTCAGCCTAAGTGTATGTAAACTTCTGACTTCAACTGAAATTA
This sequence comes from Myxocyprinus asiaticus, assembly GCF_019703515.2. NCBI lineage: Eukaryota > Metazoa > Chordata > Actinopteri > Cypriniformes > Catostomidae > Myxocyprinus > Myxocyprinus asiaticus. Next base: position 12,694,522 of record NC_059367.1, on the reverse strand, counting down.
TATAAGACTCTTGAGATCGACCATTTTGTTACACAGTTTTAGGTAAAAGCCGGCCCACAGCTGAATAGTAAACCCTTACCAAAACAATAACATTATATAGCAAGTTAGCCGAGCACTACCGTGGATTGCAGATGTAAAATTACTGTTTGTAAAAATAAATCCATCTCCACACTTGATCACTATTCATGATAGTAAGAACGACAAACAATCTGCATAATTAAAACACAATTGTAGGTAAAAGTGGGCCCGCAGCTGATTAGCAAAACTATTTCAACACATTAACATTAGCTAGCAGGTTAACAGAGGCCTACAGCTGTGCACTGGGTGTACACCATAGCTACAATGCAAAACTCTGCTTTTGAACTCTCGGTATCAGATAAATCCACAAATAATCAAGCATACTTACAAGTTGTGATCCTAAAGTGCCATATTGTCCCAACAAAGTGGGAACTGCACCATCATTCAGGAATAACCGTCTTGAAAATACGGCATTGGTTGTGGTTGTACTGCTTAGGAATATTGGTAAAAATACATTTTAACCAATGATACTTCAATTAATCTGCCTTTGGAAGTCCAAACAAAGAGGTTTTGCTTTTGCAGTGAAGAAAACAGCATCTTCTCGACATGGTGACATCACTAACCCAACTCATCCTGGCCTCGGCTATAACTATGTTTGTTTGAGGGCGGGCCAAAGTAGTTCGTAGATGGGCATTATGCAAATGTGTTACATAGTGATGTAGACACTTTACGGAAGAAATGGCTGGACTACAATCCGGCCGTTTCTTGTAGTTCTTGAGCAGTGTTGCCTGTATAATTCCCTTTTGCATGGACTTTGTGCTTTGTAACTCTGCAGGTCTTTTACATGCACAAAGAGCTATGTTACACACTAAAGGAAAGGTAAAATCACAAAAAGCATAATAGGGCCTCTTTAATGCATGGTCTGTACACACTTTGAAGGCAATGGGTGATGCGCTGCTCTGTGTGCATGCGCGAGGCTGTAATGATACCAAGGAGCTTGCATGATATGTTGTTTTCATTTTCGTAATGCAGAGCGGTTCACGAGCATTGTGAAAGCAAAGTGCTGCAGGTTCACACAATTGCGCAATTTCAAACATATGTAACCATGTTATTAACAAGTTATTATACAAATCTAGAAACATGGCATAGTATCACAGAAAATAAGGAAATCACAGCATCTCAGCAAATTTGTAATGAGGAACAATGTAAACTGTCACATACACACATTGACACCGCAGTGCACTTTCATTGTTCCACCAAAATAAAAGCTCCAGGTGAAATAAATATGACAGAAATACTTAACTACTGTATAAATCAAATCTAATCCTCAAAAAAAGTAATAATTATATAGTATTATATTATAATAATGTATTATAATTATATTATGATTATAATAATTATACTAACTTGACTGGGTCCCACAATAATAATTTACTATTATATAGTATTCAGGGTAGTTCATTTACAAAAATGTTTTAGTAAAAATATTTTAAGGTAAATAATGCTTTTTATTAGAATACTATGTAACATTGTATATGGGTGTATATAAATGAAAACAATTTAATATCCTTCTTCTTTGTGTTCATTTAGTTGAATTATGTGGAAAATATGCCTTCATTATTTTTAACTAGATTTTTACTTCATGCATTAAACATTTTAAATCTACTTGACTACAATGTTTTGTTGAAATGATGGTTCCTCTGGAGAAAAAAAAGCACTTTTAAGCCAATTCAGAGCAAATACATAATTATAGAGATATATATTAAATATAGTGAATTGGCTAAAAAATATCAAGCTATAATTTTTGTAGCCATACCGCCCAGCCCTAAGGTGCATCCCAAATTGCACACTTTGTCACTATTTTACGCCATTTTGTAGTGTAAGTGGTGCAAGTAGTAAGTTTAGACTGAAAATCCAATAAAATGAAGTGTACTACGACTACTCGGATGATGTAGTTCTTTAACTGAAAAAATGGTGTGTGGAATATTGGACACTTCATGCACTCAATGGTCACGGTTTGCCCTACGAGCCACAATGCTCTGCTGACAAAGCAATTGTAATGAATGGTAAACGTGGCAGCTAGCGAAACTTCTGTGAAGACTGCACCTTGCAAATGTGAGTTGAATACTTTACCATGACCCCATGTTGTGTGAATATGTACAGTACATTATTTGAGCCTAAGCATTAAACTGAGTTTGGCTAACACAATAAAGCTAGCGGCAACTCACTGCTTGCGTTTGGAACGTCACTTCACCATCAGCTAAAAACAGCGAATGCTTCTGTGTAGTAACACAGTAATAAACTGTTAGTGTTCCATTTGGGATGATACTACACTTTCAAAATTCATACAATACATGACTGAGTGCATAGTGTATATTGTAAGTGCATAGTATATGTGTCATATGGGACAAAGCTCTAGTCTTAATCATGAAAATACATCAATTAATGTCTTGATATAACCAAAGCAAGAAATTCTTAAATTTAACATTTCTCTTTAGGTGTATCTCAAACCACATACTTCTGCACTATTCTGTGCCATTTTGTAGTGTAAGTAGTGTGTTCAGGTTTAGGTTTAGGGATAGGTTTAGGCGATAGAATCTATAGTTTGTACAGTATAAAAATCATTATGTTTATGAAGAGTCCTCATAAGGATAGCCACACCAACATGTGTGTGTGTGGGTATGTGTGTGTGTTAGTGTGTGGTTTCGTATTTAATGTGTATATATTTTTGTGTCAGTGTGTGGTGCTGTGTGTAGTGTGTATATACAATCAGTGACCATTTTATTAGGAACACCTGTATACCTACTTATTCATGTGATTATCTAAGCATTAATCTTAGTTATCTTATTAATCTTATTAATCAAAATGTCAGTGATTTCAACAGTGGTATAATTTTTGGTGCCAGACGGGCTGGTGTGAGTATTTCTGTAACTGCTGATCTCCTGGGATTTTCGCACACAGCAGTCTCTAGAGTTTACTCAGAATGGTGCCAAAAACAAGACCATAGTGTAGGAACATAGTGTTCCTAATAAAGTGCTCAGTGAGTGTATGTTCATGTGTCAGTGTGTAGTGTTGTGGATAAATGTGTGTGTCAGTGTGTAGTGTTGTATAAAGTGTGCATATGTGTGTGTGTTAGTGTGTGGTGTTGTGAATAAATGTGTATGTCAGTGTGTGATGTTGTGTAAAGTGTGCATATGTAACGGGAGCCAGCTGGTACGTTCTGTGTAGTGTGTGTAAACCTCACTCCCCTGGCTCAAGAGGCGCACTAGTGACTGACGCTAGGGGCTGTAGCCTTTAGCCTCCTCGTTAGTGCACCCACCTCCCATGCCGGCTGACACTGTTTCCAATCCCACTCGGAGCGGGTCGAGCAAGACCGGTTACAATGGTGAGTGACCCGAATGGGAGTGAGGTTTAGGAGGGTGAGTGTAATGGTAGCCAGCTAGTATGTGCTGTGCAGTGTGTGTAAACCTCACTCCCCTGGCCTCAAGAGGCTCACTAGCGACTGATGCTAGAGGCTGTAACCTTTAGCCTCCTTGTTAGCGCGCCCGCCTCCCAACCCGGAGATGCTGGTTCAAATCCCGTTCGGTGTGGGTCGAGCAGGACCGGTTACACATATGTGTGTGTGGTGTTGTGTATAGTGTGTATCTGTGCGAGTTTGCTGTGTGTAGAGCCGAGGAGGGCGGGGCCGGGCTGGAATGAGACACACCCGGTCCTCAATCAGCCTGATGGGGCGCGCGAGGGATAAAGGCGGCCGGGGACGACAGTTCGAGAGAGAGAGAATTGCAGGCAGCTGTACTGTGTGTTTTTGGTTGTGTTTTTTGTTTAATAAATTGTTATTTAAGTTGTCAAGCCGGTTCTCGCCTCCTCCTTTCCACTGAACCCCCTTACACTGGTGCCGAAACCCGGGAAGGAAGAGGGATTCCCGTTGCAGGGTCCTCGACACTGCCGTCCACCCAGGGGAGCGCCGCTGCCATCCGACGGGGGACGGAGTAGCCCGACCACCCGGATGCGGGGAACGGCCGCCGTCCGTGAGGTGAGTGGGGACGGGACTCCCCGACCACCTGGAGCGAGGGAGCCGCTGCCGGGGGCGGAGGAGTGCCCTGCCGTCCCCCGGGAACGCGGAGGGGTCGAGAGAAGACCGCCGTCCATGGGGGGAGGAGGGAAGCGACTCCCCGACCGCCTGGAGTGGTAGGGTCGCTGCCAGGGGCGGAGGAGAGTCCCCACGGGACGCCGGGAACGCGGAGGGGCGTTCTGTCCGCTGGGGGTCAGAGGTCTGACTCCGGTCCACCCGGGGAAGAGCGGCTGCAGTCCGCCTGAGAGGGTGGAGTAGTGATCGAGGACCACGCGACGGCGCATCAGAGAACCGGTGAGTTTCTTTTTCTCTCTCTCCTCTCTCTCTCTCTGTCGCTCCGTGTTGGCCTTTCCCTCGCCATTTTGTGTTGTTTTTCCCCTCCTGTCTTCTCCCAGGTCGAGGAAGGCGGGGAGGACCCGCCGGCAGTCGGGGCTTAAGGCACGCCCTCCCCCCCGGAGAGGAAGGGTGGGGGGGATGTACGTCATGCCGGGGGCTCCCCGGCCTGAGGCAACGCCGGGAGGAGTGTAGAGCCGAGGAGGGCGGGGCCGGGCTGGAATGAGACACACCCGGTCCCCAATCAGCCTGATGGGGCGCGCGAGGGATAAAGGCGGCCGGGGACGACAGTTCAAGAGAGAGAGAATTGCAGGCAGCTGTACTGTGTGTTTTTGGTTGTGTGTTTTTGGTTGTGTTTTTTGTTTAATAAATTGTTATTTAAGTTGTCAAGCCGGTTCTCGCCTCCTCCTTTCCACTGAACCCCCTTACACTGTGTTAGTTTTTTCAGGGTCTTTCCTCGGACAAAAATGGTCTTCAGTGGTGACTGACATATACAATCACCCACATGCTCCAAGATGGTTTATTACATAATTACATTTAATTAATATATTACATAATTACTTAATTGTATTTCATGTTTAAATTGGATATGAGCTTTTTTTCACCAAGTATATGGAACATTTTAAGCTCAACACAGAATTCTTTACTTTAAGGTGCTATGTGAAATCAAACTAAACTTTTTAAGTATTTATTTTTTAGAAAGACTAGATAAATTGGCCTAACCACAGTTTATGGCATTGCACTGTATATAAAAAGTTAAGTACATAAAGGGGGTTAAAATCTGAACTTTCAAGACTTATTGAAGATATTAGGAAATAAACTGGCCTTGTTTGCCTTCAGATATTCCTTAAGATTACTTAAATTATGAAGAGCCTGATGCAAGGAAAACAATATCTGTTATGGAGCAGGAAACAAAATTTCCACTAGCACAGTCCGATCTCAGTAAATGTTTCAACTCATGGGAACAGTCAAAATAATATAACTAATCTTGCTGAATTTATTTATGAAAAATATTTATGAAAATGTATATTTTGTTGAAAATTATTTATGATAAATAGTAGCATAAACTCCTGTATGCTTGGCTGCTGGTTGCTAAATAGCAGAAAGAGCGTGCGTGTTTTGTTACTAAGAAGCCAGTCATGTTCACTAGAGTCATGTTAAGAGAAGTTTAGTGTGTCTGTGAATGTCACTGTAAGGGGGAAAGCAGGCCAGACTCATTCCTGTAGTGATCGAAAGTCCTTTTAAACTCCCAGAGAATTCTCACGGAGCATTGAACACTCACTTCCTGTAGGACACGGCACACTGAAAATCCCCTCACTTCAGAGTGATATTCTGCTTTATGTGGTACATTTCACTGAGCGGATCTTCAGGATGATATTTGTGCATTAAATCCTTAAGTGTGCACTCTTGAAATGGGGCAGTGAAACAGCTCCATTTAAAGAGTCTTTAAAACTCCAAAACACCATTTCAAACTCATCAGGATGAGATGCCACATTTAACAATGGCTTACTTGTGGTTACAGCTGCAAACCTAGTCGAAGTGCCTCATACAAAATCAGAAAGGTTGGGCATTGTTCAGAATTTAAGAATTGGCACCCTTTCAATTCAAGGATTGGAATTTACGTATCAAATTCAAGGCTCTGATGCTGAACAGTCACTGGGTCTGCTCCAGCATACCTAAAATCATTTATGCAAAGCTACGTGCCCACTAGAAGCCTGCGGTCGGCTAAGGAACGTCGTCTTGTTGTACCAACACAAAGAGGCACCAAAACACTTTCCCAGACTTTCAGCTTCATCATACCACGATGGTGAAATGACCTTCCCAACTCCATCCTTGAAGCTGATTCACTCTCTGTCTTCAAAAATGACTAAAAACACATCTTTTCCATGAGCACTTAACCAGTCATTAAAAAAAATAAAAAATTCTTGTTGCACTTTTAATCTGTTTTAAATACTATTCTGATGCTAGTGAAACTTTGTAGTATGGCACTTTTCATACCACTGTCTCCTTAAGATGAGTCTCTTTTGTTTTCCTCTTTTGTAAGTCACTTTGGATAAAAGCGTCTGCCAAATGAATAAATGTAAATGCAAATGTTGTAACGATGCTGGCAGTGCTGGCAATGACAAAGACGATGACATGAAGATGAAGAACACAAGTGCAGTTTATTTACAAACGCGATAACCAATAACCCTAACTACAAACGTGAAACATAAAACATAAACATGAACTTGACTATAAACATGGCTTGACTATAAACATGACTTGACTATGCACATACACATTCACATTCATTCAATACTTGACAAAAGACAATTGAAAACATGAGGGCTTAAATACAAGACATGGGAGAACACATGACAATGAAAACCAATGAACAGACAGAACTGATAACAAGCTAACAAGACAATTAACCAATAAACCAATGAAAACATGACACATGAACATGGAGGGAAAACATGAAATCACATGACAAGGGAACAAGAACTAAACTTTTCAAAATAAAAGACATGAATCAACAAAATACACATGACAAATGTAAATGTAAATTTGAATTAAATTGACCATGGATGATGAATTTACTGAAATGCAAGTTGACAAAATGTAGAATAGCCACACAAGTTTTGCTACAAAATATAATTACTACCACTACTACTAGTACTACTAGAACTACTACCACTAATTATTATTACTATTATTATTATTAGTTTTAATAATAATAATAATAATAATAATAATATTAATCATTACTTATTTTAGTTTTAAATTAAGTTTAAATTCAGATTTTAATTTAGCTACAAAATGTCCATCAAATTGTTTTCAGATACTGTAACTTCTTCATAAAATAAATATTGACATAAAAATTTAGGGTAAATTAAGCATTTTGGGACATTAAATTGTTCTCCACCATGATCCATAAAATGTTTTTTAATTTTTTTAATGTAATGAAATTTAAATATAGGAAAAACATTAAATTATATAACAATTAATGTTCCAAATGCCACCTATGGGAAATATATATACACCGATCTGCCACAAAATTAAAACCACCTGCCTAATATCACGTATGTCCCCCTTGTGCTGCCAAAACAGCTCTGACCCATCGAGGCATGGACTCCACAAGACCTCTGAAGGTGTCCTGTGGTATCTGGCACCAAGACATTAGCAGTAGATCTTTTAAGTCCTTTAAGTTGCGAGGTAGGGCCTCCATGGATTGGACTTTTTGGTCCAGCACATCCCATAGATGCCCAATCAGATTGAGATCTGGGGAATTTGGAGGCCAAGTCAACACCTTGAATTCTTTGTCATGTTCCTCAAACCATTCCTGAACAATTTTTGCAGTGTGGCAGGGCACATTATCCTGCTGAAAGATGCCACTGCCATCAGGGAATACCATTGCCATGAAGGGGTGTATGTGGTCTGCAACAACCTTTAGGTAGGTGGTACATGTCAAAGTAACATCCACATGAATGCCAGGACCCAAGGTTTCATAGCAGAACATTGCCGAGAGCATCACACTGCCTCCACCGGCCTGCCTTTTTCCTATAGTGCATCCTGCTGCCATCTCTTTCCCAGGTAAACGATGCACACACACCCATGATCTAAAAGAAAACACGATTCATCAGACCAGGCCACCTGCTTCCATTGCTCCATGGTCCAGTTCTGATGCTCACGTGCCCATTGTAGGCACTTTCGGCGGTGGACAGGGGTCAGCATGGGCACTCTGACCGGTCTGCGGCTACGTATCCCCATACACAGCAAGCTGCGATGCACTGTGTGTTCTGACACCTTTCTGTGATGGCCAGCATTACGTTTTTCAGCAATTTGTGCTACAGTAGCTCTTCTGTGGGATTGGACCAGACGGACTAGCCTTCGCTCCCCACGTGCATCATTGAGCCTTGGGCGCCCACGACCCTGTCACTGGTACACCGGTTGTCCTTCCTTGGACTTTTGATAGGTACTAACCATTCCATACCGGGAACACCCCACAAGGCCTGCCATTTTGGAGATGCTCTGACCCAGTCATTAATTTGGCCTTTGTCAAAGTTGCTCAGATCCTTACGCTTGCTAGTTTTTCCTGCTTCCAACACATGAAATTCAAGAACTGACTGTTCACTTGCTGCCAAATATATTCCACCCCTTGACAGGTGCCATTGTAACAAGATAATAAATGTTATTCACTTCACCTGTCAGTGGTTTTAATGTTGTGGCTGATCAATGTGTGTGTATATATATATATATATATATATATATATATATATATATATATATATATATATATATATATATATATATACTGTATATACATACACACTTAGCACTTTATTAGGAACACCTGTACATAATCAGCCAATCGTGTGGCAGCAGTGCAATGCATAAAATCATTCAGAGACGGTTCAGGTGCTTCAATTAATGTTCATATTAACCATCAGAATGGGGAAAAAATGTGATCTCAGTTATTTCGACCATGGCATGACTATTGGTGCCAGATGGGCTGGTTTGAGTATTTCTGTAACTGCTGATCTCCTGGGAATTTCACGCACAACAGCCCAAAACAAAAAACATCCAGCGAGCGGCAGTTCTGTGGATGGAAACGCCTTGTTGATGAGAAAGGTCAACAGAGAATGGACAGACTGGTTCGAGCTGACAGAAAGGCTACGTTAACTCAGATAACCACTCTGTACACAATGCGTCAAACCTTGAGGCAGATAGGCTACAACAGCAGAAGACCATGTTATTAGATTACTGTACTAATTACTCTGTCTGAAAAGTAATTGCACTACTTATTACAAATTACTTTTTAAAACCCATATCAACCTCGACCAGATGAACATTACAAGGATAGACATGAAACGGCTCTTTTAATTCTTCTAAATAAATCATATAAAATCACAAAAATAATTTAAGGGGGCAGCATTAAGTTAAAAAACATGAATTTTAACATCAGAAGTTAAATTTAATTTTAAAATGTACTATTGTTTTATATAGAATTGTTCTATAGTCTATACAGTATTTAATGCAATTACATCAGAAGTAACAGTAATTAAATTACTGAAAAATGAAGATTAATCACTTACTTTTCTTTTTTCAAGGAAAAAGTAATTTAATTACAGTAATTAATTACTGAGTAATGCATTACACACAACACTGTATATATATATATATATATATATATATACTACCAGTCAAAAGTTTTGAAACACTCAACTGAAATGTTTCTCATGATCTTAAAAATCTTTTGATCTGAAGGTGTATGCTAAAATGCTTGAAATTAGTTTTGTAGACAAAAATATATTTGTGCTACCATATTAATTTATTTCATTATAAAACTAAAATTTAATTAAAAAAAGTTTTTGAAATTGATGACTTGGACCAAATAATAAAGAAAAGCAGCCAATAAGTGCCCAACATAGATGGGAACTCCTTCAATACTGTTTAAAAAGCATCCCAGGGTGATTCCTCAAGAAGTTGGTTGAGAAAATGTCATGAGTACATGTCTGCAAATTCTAGTCAAAGGGTGACTACTTTGAAGATGCTAAAATATAGCACAGTTTTGATTTATTTTGGATTTTGTTTAGTCACAACAGAATTCCCATAGTTCCATTTATGTTATTCCATAGTTCTGATGACTTTACTATTATTCTAAAATGTGAGGAAAAAAAATATTATAAAGAATGAGTAAGTGTTTCAAAACTTTTGACCAGTAGTGTGTATATACACACAATATATATAAAATAAAATAATATTTCCACAGGTGGCATTTGAAACATTAATTGTTAACACCATTTAATTTTGCATATTAAAATATGTGTGTATATGTGTGTGTGTGTGTGTGTGTGTGTATGTGTGTGTGAGCATGTGTGAGTGTGTGAGTGAGTGTTTGTGTGTGTGCGTGTGTGTACTTTTTATCAGAATCAGAATGAGCTGTATTGCCAAGTGTTCTCACGTACAAAAGGAATTTTTTTTGGTGATAGGAGAAACAAGTGCACACAGAACATTACAGTGACACACAGAATATAAAACAAGGTAAGAGTACAATTAGACATACAAATATAGGACATATAACAGAATGGCATCTTTTAGGTGGAATTACAAGTCCACATCCTGTTTGCCAACTCAGTTCGAATTCAACTCAAATTCAGGAATGGAATTAGTATTTTAAAGGCATTCTTAATTCAATTCTAAATGGTGCACAACCCTGGACAGCAGGGGCCAAGGGGTTGCTTGGAAAGATGAAGGATACTTGACCTTGGTAATCCATTGCCTGAGGACGTGAAAAGACAAATGTTTCATTCTAGTTCTGTCTGCCTGCTTCCGTGAGCTCCTTCTCATAGTGATAGTTTAGGTGTCTTATTGAAGGACGGAAGTAGGAAGCTGGACCTTTGAGATCCATAAGACGGATCACCCTCCACTGACAGCCATCCATCATAACAGCTGAAATGTGATTAATGGGGCCTAATAAAGGGAAAAAATAACAGACATTAAGGTTTAGCACACAAGTATGGCCCATTAAGTCTTTTTCCAGTTGCATTTATGGCTACCTTAATCCTTTTTAATATGGCAGAAAATCAATGGGTTCATATTGCTAGCCTAGCTTTTCAACACACTCAATCAAATCACAGGAGGATTTGTCGATAGACCTTGAACTGGTCTATGGGTTTTGTTTAGTGCTCATTGGACATGCCACTGACCACAAACACAAAGATAGATGATTTGTGAGTAAGAGATGATGAATCACTTTCTGTGTCTGATGCCCACTTTTCCGCTCTTTGTTGTTGTTTTTTACTCTCTTTGAAAGGAAATCACCTAATAATGGAGAGGTCACTATTGCTATTGTTACCCTGGCGTCTGTGAATAATTACAGCTGGTTCTGAAAAATGGCAACAGTCAGATAGCATTTTTTTAATTTCATAGAAGTATGGGCTGCCAAATTTAATGTGTTAACATGATAAAAGATATAATATCATGAAACAATGATAAATGAAAACTATATCATATTTATTTAACGCTATTAACCCATTTACTAAATTTGACATTACAATGCCTTCATTTTGTTCTGTGCGATTTTCAAATACCTTGAGCTGGGCTTTCGTTTATCAGTAAATGATGGTGTATGACCTTCTGAAATGCTTATTTATTTATTAATTAAATCCATAATTCCAAAGTCATTTGCAGTCTTTGTATGGCGGCTTAAATAATCGCTGGTACTCCCGGTACTAACGTCAATGAGAAGGCCACTGGAGGACTGAGTTAGGGTGGGTTGGTGGAGTTTGGGTAAGGACTATCTTCCAGTGGAAGACCAGGGAGTATTCGGAAAACATGTTTGAAAACAATCATTATTTTTGCAGTTCTGTTCAGTGACGCAAGTGGCACAGAAATTACACACTTTAAGAGGGACAGTATGCATTACAACTGAATGCATTTAAAAAGGAAAAATATATTTAGAGGCAAATTTGCTTTTAAACAGAACCACAAAAATAATCAAATTTATCGTGATTTATTATTGTTCAACTTTGTTAAATGAGTGACTTTTATTTTTGTTATCATCTTGAGCATCAGAGAAACATTGAAGGCCTTTGAATGTGCACACATTCTCTCTCTCTCCAAACAAGGATAGATTTCAAAGTGGAGGGAATTGCTGTGCTTACCATCTGTAATCTCTCAAAGTCTTAGAGGGAAGAATTATCTCATGCTGAGATTATGGAGAAGGTGAGAAATTCTTCATATGTTCAGACCACTTAGAGTTGGAAAGAGCATCTCTTTCCATGTGTCTCTTTTTTCACTCTCAGGTTCTCTGTTCCTCTCACTCTGCCTTCCATTCTCTCTCTGTCTCTCTCATGCTCATTTCTTTTCACATTCACTCTTTCCTCTCATTCTCTCGTCTGAGTTTTTCCTAAACCCATAGTGAGACCCTGATTATCTGTATTCACAAGAAGGAAATAAGTCTGTAATTCCAGCAGGACAGGGTGCTAAAAGACCTAATTTGACAGAACAAGTCCAACTATAAAAAGTCTTTAGGTAATCATGTGCAGGATTTAACGTCAAACTAGAAAAACCTTGAATAAAGTGGGTTTACTGCATCCCTCTGCAAGAACAGGGATTATTACCGTGGCCCTGTGAGTGAAGCTCGCTGATAAATTCTGTATTAAGATGTTCCAGTATATTGAAATTTCTCCTCCACACGGCAGAGCCGCAGCAAAGAAACACCATTACAATGCCTAGCAATTTATTTGTCTCAACATTTTTTTCTTTCTCTGAAATACAAAGCTGTTGCTTATAATTTTTTTCCCCATGAGGCCATTTTCCCCTTGAGATTACAGGGAAGAGAGGCACCTGATCAGGATGGTGGCTGTTAGTTGTCTATCCAGTGAGGCTGAACGGAGGAAAGTGCCAGTGTTTAAGACTGTTCTAACACATGGGGGGCCTGGGTAGCTCAGCAAGTAAAAACACTGACTACCACACCTGAAGTCACAAGTTTGAATCCAGGGCATGCTGAGTGACTCCAGTCAGGCTTCCTAAGCAACCAATTGGCCCGGTTGCTAGGGTGGGTAGAGTCACGTTGGGTTAACCTCCTCGTGGTCGCTAAAATGTGGTTCTCGCTCTTGGTGTGGCACGTGGTGAGTTGTGCGTGGATGCTGCGGGGAGTAGTGTGAAGCCTCCACACAAGCTAGGTCTCCGCGGTAACGCAATCAACAAGCCACATGATCAGATGCGCAGATTGACTGTCTCACACGTGGAGGCAACTGAGATTCGTCCTCCACCACCTGGATTGAGATTCGTCCTCCACCACCCGGATAGAGTCACTATGCCACCACGAGGACCTAGAGCGCATTGGGAATTGGGCATTACAAATTGGGTTAAAAAAACACCTTCTAACACCTCAGTTTTCCTGAATAATTACCTCCATCATAGCTGCCATGATCCACGGTGCCCTGGCTTCACAGTTTTACTGCTGAAGACTCTTAAATCACAGAGTGACTACTGAAAATGATAATCACAATTATGTATCACAATTATTTAATGATTGCTTTATTTAAAAAAATTAATATTGCCACTGTTTAGATAACAATTCAAAAAGATAAAAAACATAAAATTACATTAAACAGCATCTTTCATGTTGAACAAAGTATTAAAACTACAAACTAGTAAGTTTATTTTGATTTATTTTGGCGGAAAACTGGAGACAGTGTGTTGTCCTTTCTGTTTAAAACAGATTTGTGCTCCTCCTTCCATACATGTTGTAATATTCTCGTCTCCTCATCAGTCCACAAAATCTCAGTGTACTTTCGATTTGTTTAGAAACTTTTAATGTCCAAACATATTTGTAATCATGCAAAAGTGCAACTAAAGTAAATCTGGAGTGCTTTAAACAAAACGCAGTTAGCGCAGGTTAGCAACACGCATGAACCGGACCGAACTCAGAACACAGCTGTATGTATTTTCCAAGTATGTGTAATACAGTACAGATCAGAACGGTGCACATAAGAGACACACAATACTCCAAAACATCTGCGGCTATGTATTTCAGAGCATGTTCAAAAGTTTCTGAAGCGAGTATGAAGGGTCAGTTGAGTTGAAAATAAACTTTGAAAGAGTGATTTGGTCTATCATCCGTAGACAATCTATAATGAAAATAAACAACAATATGCAACTTTACCTGACTGATCATTTTTGCTTGCTAGCTCACTAATACCATATTATGCTTAATTTTTCCGATTAACACTTTTTATTGATTCATACAATTGACACAGAAAAGCAAAACATATATTCACAGAATCAACATTTAACCCCCATTATTCCCTTTTCCCCTCCCAATCCCCAACCCCACCCTGACCCTCAACAAATATCCCTGTGGTCACACTTGAGTATACACACACACACACACACACACACACACACACACAAAATATATATATATAAAAATAATCACACACAACAGACATTGATTTTAAAACTACACTTCTCTCTCCACAGCCCCTCCCCGAGAGCCCTCCAAAACGGCCAAATAGCTGCCCCATTTTATATTAAAAGTTGCCTAGCCTTCTACATGACATTTCCTTGAATGCCGCTACCCTCTCCATCTCTGTGCAACACTCTTGAAATGAGGGCGCTCCAGCCGACTTCCATCCCCTAAGAATAATCCGTCTGCCGATCATAACACTGGCTAGGACCCAATTTTGGTGTATGCTAAGAGGGGTGTATGCTACTCCCAAAAATAGTACAGAGCAGGTGTCGCAGCTGTAAGTACCTGAAGAATTGAGACCTGGGAATCCCAAAATGTTGAACCATATTTTCAAAGGATCTCAACACTCCACTCTCATATAGGTCACTGAGCGTATTAACCTCCCTCACAATCCACTCTGTCCAGCAGTAAGGGGACTTTTTAATACATAACTTTGGGTTCAGCCATATGCTCGAAGCAACATTTAAATAAATGTCTGAATTAAACACTCTGGACACTTTTGTCCATACCGCGTGCAAATGCGAGATAACGGGGTGTAACTTAAATTCTCCGGTTAGTTTGATAGAAAGGCTTTGCAATGGCAAAATAGCGGCAAGAACTTCCTGTTCAATACAAAACCAGGGAGGGGCTCTCTCAGGTGGAAGCGACCAATGAACCAAATGTCTGAGACCGAATGCATAATAATAAAACAAAATCTTGGGTAGGCCTAGATCAGCTTTGTCAATCGGCCAATGCAATTTACTAAAATGTAATCTGGGACGTTTACCATTCCAAATAAAGGACTTCGCTATGCTATCAAATTGCTTGAAATAAGAGAGGGGGACATCTATAGGGAGAGACTGTAGCTGGTAGCTGAATTTTAACATTAACCTTCCCAATCATAGATAAATGTAGTGAAGCCCACCTGCCCACATCACTCGAAAACCTTTTAATTAAGGGGTCAAAATTAAATCTAATTAAATCACACAAATTAGCTGGGAATAAAATACCCAAATACTTAATGCCCTGTTTGGGCCACTGGAAGGTGCCCAGCTGAAAAGCTGTTACCTGGCAGTACGCTGTCAGAGCAAAGCTTCGGATTTAGACCAATTAACTCTGTATCCTGAGAATTTAGAAAAGGAATTAATAATTCTGTGGAGGCAAGGCATAGATATAGTGGGGTCGGAGATGAATAATAAAATATCATCTGCATAAAGCAAAAGCTTATGTGCCACACATCCCGCCATCACCCCTGGAAAATTAACCTCCTTTCTTATCGCAGCTGCTAATTGTTCCAGTGCAAGTATTCCCGAACCCATACATTTCCAAAATCTTAAAAAGATAATCCCATTCTACCATATCAAATACCTTTTCGGTGTCAAGTGAGATGGCAGTGACCACATGATATTGATAAAACGCCTAATGTTATCAGAAGAGCTACGGCCCTGAATAAACCCCAACTGATCTATATGTATAAGAGATGTCATAACTTTCCTTAATCAGTTAGCCAAAATTTTTGACAATATTTTAACGTCTTGCTGGATCAGGGAAATTGGATGGTAACTCTTACACTTGCTTGGATCTTTGTCCTTTTTAAGAATCAGACCGATCCGGGCTTGTGTCATGGTTGGCGGAAGCTTTCCATTCTTTAATGATTCCATATAAACTTCTAGCAAAAGTGGAGCCAGTTCTGTAGCATAAGATCTAAAAAATTCAGCAGCAAAGCCGTCTGGCCCCGGAGACTTGCCTGTAGGCAAGGCCTTAATTACCTCGCCAAGCTCCTCCAAGGTTATCTTAGAATCAAGAGAATTTTTTTGCTCAGCCGACAGTTTAGGAAGTTCTAATGGTTCCACAAAGTTTCTAATATCTTCTTCAGTAGACGAAGATGTGGAACTATAAAGATCAAGATAAAAGTCTTTAAAAGCATTATTAATATCAGTGGCCAAGGTAAATATTTCACCACCAGCAAATTTCACTGAGGGAATGGTAGAAAAAGACTCTCTCTGTTTTATATATCTAGCCAGAAGCTTCCCTGCTTTGTCCCCCAACTCAAAGTATGACTGTCTTGCCCTGAATAGCCAAAACTCCACCTTCTGCGACAAAATAGTATTATATTTGTATTTCAATCGGGTCAATTCTCTGAGGCCATTAGATGACATTTGGCGCTTCAGCTCTGCCTCGACACTTTTAATATTCCCTTCCAATTCCACGAGTTCTTGTGCTTTGGATTTTTTGGTGAATGCAGCATACTGTATGATCCGGCCCCTAAGAACTGTCTTAAGTGCCTCCCAAGCCACACCCACAGAGGATACTGAGGACCAGTTGGTCTCCATATAGACATTGATTTCAGCCTTTAGTATTTGTTGGAATTCAGGATTTTGCAAAAGGGATACCTTAAAGCGCCAGCTATATGATTTCCTTTTCTTAATATATGGCAACACCTCTAAACACACCAGGGAGTGATCTGAGACTAAAATGTTTCCAATTGAGCAATCAACAACAGATGAAACGAGGGACTTAGATATTTAAAAAAAAAAACTATTCTAGAGTAAATCTTATGGGCTGATGAAAAAAATTTATAGTTCCTACCAGATGGGTTCAAAAGTCTCCAAATATCTGTAAGACCAAGATTTTTACACATCCTGTGAAGCATCAGTGTTGCTCTAGGGGCTTGCACACATTTGCTTCACTGTCATCAAGGTCCATCAAAAGATTAAAGTCACCTCCCAATATTTTATCATGAGGGGTGCCAGTGGCTTGCAACATCCCTTCAAGATCTATAAAAAAGCTCTGATCATCAATGTTAGGTGCATAAATATTAGCCAAAATAAGACTTTGTCCCTGAATTTCAGGTAAAACAATAATGAATCTTCCTAATTTATCTTTACTCTGTTTGAGATATTTGAATTGTAGATGTTTACTTATCAGCATAATGACCTTCGTCAGCATTACCGACATGTTCAGCATCTCTCGCCGCATTTCCCGCACCTCTCCGACTAAATCGACTCCCAGACTTGCGGCCTGCTCGGGGGTGTCAGCTTGAGCACGTAAGTGTCTTTTAATGTCTCCAGAGCCCGAGGATTTTGAATTCTTTGACATATTGTCCTCCTAGAACAGTTATGGAACAGAGTGTATAGCAAAGTGCACAGAGCTCGCTGTTCACACATCCGGTCCTCACATGGCATCACGTGACTCCCACAGTATTATGCTTAATTAATCATGAGAGGCAGAAACCGTGATCTGTGCAGCCCTACCTTGCTAAGAGCAGTTTAAACACACTGGCTGTTAAAGGTAGCCATTGGACCAACAAAAATTCCAGTGGGGAGACTGTTAGGATGTTCCTTCAGTGACGAGATAATGTCCATAACCTTTGGCATGTTTGAGAGAAAAGTTAGGCTAGAGGTGGGAGAAAAAAGCAATATTTTTTAAATACTGTAGTATTTTACTTCACAATTATTATTATTTTTATATTCTAATGCCAAAAATCTATATTTTTTGTTAAATGTTTCATATTAATATAAAAAAAAAGGAAAAAGGTTAACCACAACTCAGAGCTTGTGTGAGAAGAGGAAACCGATGATACTGCAGCATTTAGTCAATGAACACTCTATATAACTTATAACTTAAACCTAATACTAATTTGTTAAGATGTCTGTACAGATCCTCCGCACAGCTAGACTGCAAGAGTTTTCGTTAAATGATTTACATGTTAGAACTAAAGTATGCTATTCCCAGTCAGTTTTTTTTACTGACACTGAAGTGCCTATGCTCTACGCCACTTCTATGACTCTATGATCAAGTACAGCTATGTCTCTACAATGTAAATGATGACGTCAAGTTCCTGTGTCTGTTCCAAAACCTAGTGACCTTACTCTGGAGGCAGCACTTTAAAGGTGCTGTAACCAATTTTAGCCATTCTGACTTCCATGAGACTGAGCCACACCCCACACATCAAAAATAGCGAAAAAGGGTCATGAAACACTAAACTACATTTTCTGATATGTTAACAAATATGTATGTGTTGCAAATTATAGAAGACAATGTTAGTATCCATTAATTGTAATTTTAGGAAGAAAGTGGTTCGTTTAGGGATTTTTTGTGCTATTTTTGTCTCCCGTGTTTAAAATCAGCATCGAGTTAACGTCACAGGATGTCAGTATTTTTAATCCTTTTGAATTGTTTTTTATGAACAAACATGATATTACTATGATAAACATAATATAACATGATATAAGCATGATGTACTGTTATAAGAACACGGATTTGTAAGAGTTTAGCGGAACAGTGTCAGTATAACCTTGGTACCTGGCATACTACCATACTATTATTTCTGCCATAGACTGCTATAGCAGAAGTAATAAGAGTAGTATGCCATTGCGAACTTAGCCCATGAAACACACGCCCACATTGTGAGTCTGGCCAATGAGAATAAGCTGTCTGCATATAAGCTCGTCATTTAGAGCTTGTGCAGCGGCTTTCCAGCAACTGCGTCTGCTGCGCCAGATGGCTGCTTTCGAATCGTTCTCGCGTTAATTTTATGGCATATATCTCAGTAATGCGGCGGTGGTTCTGTCTCAATTTGGACAACATTTCTAACTGACATGCACCACTTCAAGTCCGGTGCTGATTGGTCTACGCAGCACTGCATGAAGTCGAAAACACCTACTGAGAGGTCCTGTATGTAACAGTACTGTCATTATCCAGTATAAATAATATAAATAATATAACTGTAGGCATTTAAAGAGAGTTCTGAAATGTGATTTGGTGTTTCTTGTTTCTTGTGAATTTGTTGTCAACCAAACACACACAGATATCAACATTTAGCATACAAAACTCAATAATGGTGACAATCAACAAACATATTTTTAGATAAAAATTAAAATCTGAACATTTAAAAAAATAGTAACTAAGACTGCAACAAAAATGACAAAATAAAGCAGTAAATATAAAAAAAAAATCCATGTAAT
Organism: Myxocyprinus asiaticus; assembly: GCF_019703515.2. Classification (NCBI taxonomy): domain Eukaryota; kingdom Metazoa; phylum Chordata; class Actinopteri; order Cypriniformes; family Catostomidae; genus Myxocyprinus; species Myxocyprinus asiaticus. The sequence goes on along the minus strand of NC_059367.1, from coordinate 12,675,192 downwards.
TTCTTCATGTTGCAGTGCATGCTGGAAACCTAAGCAACAACATAGTACCGTGAACATCACACTATTACAGTTAATTTGTAAATATACAAAAGATTACTGTACTTAAAGGTGCACTCAGTAACATTTGTCTTTGTGTCATCTTGGACACTGACACCTAGCAGCTTGGATGCAGCATCATTTAAAATCAATAGCTCTCAGTTTCAGATGACATTGTAGAAATGTAGTATTCACAGTCAGCCATGATTACTTTAATCAGTGAGTGAAAGTGTCAAATAACAGGACAGTTACTGAGATTAAGCGAGTAGTATTCGTCTGGTCATGTGATACTAACATGGCAGCCCCCATGTGTGGACCCTCTCCATGTAGAATTAAACAGCTTTTATAAGGTTACTTATGTGACTCGAGACTTTATTTAACTGTGAGTGGTCATTATTTCCTGCATATATTGCAAAATTACAATTCATGTCTTTAGGAGTTCAACTTTTTAATGAAGAAAAAATTACTGAGTGCACCTTATAAATACATTTATGTGTTGCATTTGCAAATACAGTGTGCAGCTGAAATGTACTACAACAGTAAGAGCTACAGAGCTGTAAAAAAAAACAACAAAAAAAAAAGTTAATTACTGTTGAAACTGCTGCCAGTAACATACTGTACAACGCTGGTGCCAGATCTGTACTGTAATTTCTCTGAAAAACAGTAGCTGCCAGTATTTGATGAATACAGTAAAGAACTGCATTTGAGCTTTACATTAAGTGTGCTGTATATTTGCAGTAAATTGCTGGTGAAATTGCTGCCAGTATTTGTAAATAAAACAAGATTTTTTTTTTATAGTGCAGTGAAACATGCACTTCTATGCTGTGACCAATTCAGCCTTTATTTAATGTGTAATGTAAAAGATCAGGTTCAAACTAATATGTCATTTTGCGTCACGTGTGTAGTGTGTTTTCTATGTGTTGAGTACATGTGGATGTGTGGGGTGGTGAGTGTGGGGTTATTCCAGCCTCTGTGCACCTCTCATTTCTCTTTGCCTTCATGTTAATGGAATCAGTGGAGAAAACCAATTGTCTTTAAAGAACAACTGAATGAAATGCACTGTAAATGCCAGATCGGAGAGATTGGACAGCGAGAAAGAGAAGGAGACGGGGAGATCGGGGCAGGGGGCGGACGGAATAAATGGTGTTTCTGCTTTCATTTCTAGCTGTGCCTTATCCTCCCATTTTCCCTCTAACCATACTACAACCAGACATTAACGGCAGCTTTACAGCCCTGCAGTAGACGTGATAGAATAATGTGGGTGTATGTGTGCTGGTGGAGGCTTTTTCTGCAGTACATTTCCTTTAATTAAAAACACCACGAACAGACCGAGAGGAGGAGGGGGAAACCTCAGGATATTCTCTTGCCATTTACAGCCATCTACAAAGTATTTTATTCCTCTACAATGACATGTACCCATGCTTTTATGACACAACAGTAAAGAGAAGCTCCTGGGATGGGAGACCGAGGGTCCTACATTTACTAGCTGGTGAATTATTACAGGTGCACGGTCACAGATCAGACCCCAGAAGTCCCTACTGTGCAATGAACTGTTGTCGTATTATGATATTGTTTTGTATCTGGACATTGCAGTTGTTTTATTCTCTGTATTTTAGGAGATGGTGGTATAAAGTGGTTGAATGGAACATACTATGTGCTGTAGAGAACAGATGCTTTATGTAGTATGTTTTTTATTTAAAAGGATAGTTCACTCAAAAATGACATTTCTGTCATCATTTACTCACCCTCATGTTGTTCCAAACTAGGGCTGCAGCGGTATACCTGTTTCACGTTATACTATGGAATGAAAATTGATGGTTATCATACCATGTACATTTGCTTATCTACGCTATTGAAAAAAAATGCAACCGGATGGAGAATCTGCGCGTGCGCATCTCCTTTCCTCCTCGACTGCCTGTCACTCATCAACTTGCGCCACACACACACACACACACGCAGCTGAGAAAATGTCAGAGAGAAGCGAAGCTGATATCACCAATCTCCATCCCTGCTGAAAAAGAACTTAAAATCAGCAGCGTGGGATTACTTTGGATATCCCAAAAATGAACGGGGGTTTGTCCTCGAGGATGGAAATCCAGTTTGCAAAAAATGTGCACGCAAAGTGGCTGCCAAAGGAGGAAACAAATCTAACATGTTTGCCATCTTTGAGAACACCACTTTAATCCCTAACGAGAAAACATGTGAACGTTTAACCATCGATAATAAAATGCGCCATCGAAATCATTTTCCACATCCCGGCTCGCAGCTACATCTGCGGTGTCTGTCCATTCGGTAACCTCTTACAAAGACACACACACTGACCCCAATCTGACCCCATAGAAAAACACACACATGAGTGGGTCTGACATAAGTGAGTGTGTGTGAGTGAGTTAAAGTTACAGACAGGAGCAGTCTGGCAGCGCTGTCACGCACCTACAGTGTATGTTAATTGTTAATAATCATAGGACATTATTTTAAAAGCTCACACACCTGATGTTGTTTTTCATTTAGTAGTTAATTTTAGTAGAATTTTAGCATGTATTTTAATAATTATAGCATTTTGAGATTTTAGAACAAAATCTCAACATGCTTACATTTCTTCATCATAACATGGCCTGAAAAGAAATCAAGAAATACATGCTGCCATGATAAACTGATCTCAGGAAAATTATAACAAAAAGGTCCTGCACTTTTTTCTCTCCCATTTATGTTGTTCAAAAGTTCCCTATCTGTCACTCACTCGACGTTGTGTCGATGAAGAGACACTAGGGGTCCCTCTTGGGAACCCCAAACACCTCTGATCTTTGAGAAAAGGCCAATGGGAATTGGCGAGTGGAATTTGCATGCCACTCCCCCGGACATACGGGTATAAAAGGAGCTGGCTCGCAACCACTCATTCAGATTTTTTCTTTGGAGCAGCGGTGTTGAGCAGCGAGTTCCACTGCCGTTCCATTCACCTCGCAGACGAGAAGTGTATGCTGTTGGATATACGGTGCATTTCAGTGGCTTTCTCCCCCTCGTGCATGACTAGTGCAGAGTACGCCCCTGGGCGCTTCAACAGCTAAGAGAGTGTATATTCCAACAAAGAGTATATTTTTCTCTAAAAGAGTGCGCACTGACAGAGAGTATCTTTTTAAAGATGCCTTTCCGTCTGTGTGTAGTTCCTGGATGCGGTCGCTATCTTTACACCTCTGACGGCCATGATCACTGTCTCACGTGTCTGGGCCGTAGTCACGTTGAGGCAGCGTTCATGGATGGTTCATGTTCTCACTGCAAGAACATGACCATGGCAACATTGCGGTCGCAGCTTTCCTTCTACCGGGGGAAAGCCACTCCAGCCGCTCCCCACCCCAGTCCTTCTACCTACAGGTATGAGGCCGGGACGGTTAGCGCTGGGGGTGATTTGGGGACCCCAATGGGAGTGGTTCCGCCAGGTATTCCCCCATGGACCTCCCATTCCCCAGTACGCTCGTTTGCCCCGGTCAAGTTCTGGGATGAGACAGGCAGTTTAATGTCTCGTTCGGGGCTCAAGAGCAGGATGAGCTCTCGATCGCTGCATCGGAGAGCGGGTTGGCACAGTCGGACGTGGAGGACTCAACTGGGTTCCCACCTTCAGGTGTGGTCGATGCGGAGTTGACGGCCATGTTTGCCCGGGCTGCCACGAGTGTCGGGCTGGAGTGGAACCCTCCACCCTGCCCTGAGCCCTCGCGGCTTTATGACTGGTTCCTGGGTTCGGAGTGCCGCTCACGGCCGCGCCCCGCCCCGGTTCCATTCTTCACAGATGTGCACAAGGAACTCCTTTTACTGCCCGAACCCGACTTCTGGCTTCCTCCGCTCTTACTACCCTAGACGGTGGGGCGGCCAGGGGGTACACGGAGATTCCTCAGGTGGATAAGGCAGTTGCGGTGCACTTGTGCCCGCAACACGCCGCCACCTGGTGGAATTACCCGAGACTCCCATCCAGGGCCTGTAAGTTTATGTTGTCTCTGGCAGCCAAGGCTTACAGTGCTGCTGGACAGGCCGCCTCCGCATGCCATGGCCCTCCTGCAAGTACACTAGACCAAGGCATTGAAAGAGCTGCACGTGGGTAGTCCTGACCTGGGAGTGATGCAGTAGCTGCGCTCGGCGACCGACCCCGCCCTATGGGTGACGAAGATCATGGCACGGGCTCTTGGGCAGGCGATGTCCACCTTGGTTGTCCAGGAGTGCCACCTATGGCTTAAACTGGTTTAGATGAAGGATGCTGACAAGGTCCGCTTTCTGGACGCTCCCATCTCCCAGATCAGCCTATTCGGCTATACCGAGGACTTTGCCCAGCAGTTCTCAGTGGTGAAGAAGCAGACGGAGGCCATCCAACACATCCTGCTCTGGCACGGTTCAAGGTCCCGCATCTCGTCTGCTCACCGCCGAAGGCGTCCCCATGTGGCTGCAACTCAGGTGGCTCCACTGCAGCCCGAGCCAACCGCTTGGCCCTGGTGTAGAGCACCCCTCACGATCCCTGAGACGGATGACCCAGGGAGGAAAAGGCCCGCTGGAACCCCGGAGCTGGTACACAGACCACTCCTTCCCCCGGTGGAGGGCCGGGAAGGAGAATCTTTTGTTCCTTTTTGTTTTGATTTCACCGCATGCCCAAGGGGCTACAGTACACACATTTTAAAAAAAAGAGCGGTTTCCTCACTCCTGGGTTACGGCCGTCGTTGTCATGATTGCGGTACATCAAATACTCGCGGCCAGGGTGCTACGAACACGGGCTCCCTGCCTTTGCGCACCCGGCCGCGGCACACAAACCCACGGCCAAGCGGTCGTGATGAGCTGCGAGGGCGCTCAGCCTCCTCCCCCGTCACTGACCGGTGGTGGGTATGTGGAGCAATGATGTTTGATGTTTCCCTCAGCACAGCCACAAGCTTGGGATGCGAGGCTCCTCGACGTGGCGGTTTCTGCCACGAGGCCTAACCCACAGGTACGTCAAACACGTTCGTCCCCTTGGTGCCCCTCACTCGGAGTTTGGAGGCATGGCTAGCGCTCTCTAACCCATCGTGCTGGTTGGCCAGGACGATCCGACTTGGCTATGCGATTCAGTTCACCCGGTGCCCACCTGCGTTCAGTGGCGTCCGTTTCACCTCAGTGAGGGGCGAGAACGCCGCTGCCTTGCGTGCGGAAATTGCAATCCTTCTGCAAAAGGACGCGATAGAGTCTGTCCCTCCAGCAGAGATGAAGAAGGGGTTCTACAGCCCCTACTTCATCGTGCCAAAGAAAGGCAGTGGGTTGCATGCCAATCTTGGACCCGCGAGTGCTGAACCGGGCCCTGCACAGACTCTCGTTCAAGATGCTGACGCATTCTGTCATGCATCCAACATCAAGATTGGTTCATGGCGGTAGACCTGAAGGATGAGTACTTCCATGTCTCGGTTTTACCTCGGCACAGACCCTTTCTGTAGTTCGCTTTCGAGGGCTGGGCGTATCATTACAAGGTCCTCCCTTTCGGTCTGTTCCTGTCACCTCACGTCTTTACGAAAGTCGCAGAGGCAGCCCTTTCTCCGCTAAGGGAACTGGGCATTCGCATCCTCAATTATCTCGATGACTGGCTGATTCTAGCTCACTCTTGAGACCTGTCGTGTGCACACAGGGACCTGGTGCTCAGGCACCTCAGCCAGTTGGGGCTTTGGGTCAACTGGGAAAAGAGCAAGCATTCCCCGGTTCAGAGCATCTCTTTTCTCAGGATGGAGTTAGACTCGGTGACTATGATAGCATGCCTCTCGGACGAGCATGCGCAGTCGGTGCTGAACTGCCTGAAGTCATTCAGGTGGAGAACAGCGGTCTCACCGAAACAGTTTCAGAGGCTCCTGGGGCATATGGCATCCTCGGCAGCGGTCACACCACTCGGGTTGATGCATAGGAGACCGCTCCAGCACTGGCTTCAGACTCGAGTCCCGAGATGGGCCTGGCGCCGCAGCACGCATCGCGTGGACATCACGCCGATCTGCTGCCGCATGTTCAGCTCTTGGACAGACCTTACAGGCCTTGAGTTGCTGGCGGTATTGCTGGCCCTGCGGAGGCTTTGGCTGTTGATCCAGGGCAAGCATGTTTTGGTGCGGACGGACAACATAGCGATGATAGTGTATATAAACCACCAAGGTGGTTTACGCTCGTGTCGCATGTCGCAACTCGCCCGCTGTCTCCTCCTCTGGAGTGAGGCAGCTGTATGCCTTGAAGTGGCATTTGTTCGCAAATTGGTGTTCTTCCCGAGGTGAAGACCCCCAGAGATGCGCAGTCGGGTCGGTGCTTTCCTTCCTGCAGGAGAGGCTGGAGGGGTGGCTGTCCCCCTCCACCTTGAAGGTGTATGTGGCCGATATAGTGGCGTACCACGACGCGGTGGATGGTAAGTCCCTGGGGAAGCACGACCTGGTCATCAGGTTCCTTGGAGGCGCTAGAAGGTTGAATCCTCCTAGGTTGCGCCTCATTCCCTCGTGGGATCTCTCCGTGGTCCTGCTGGGCCTGCAGAGAGCCCCGTTTGAGCCCCTAGAGTCAGTTGATCTAAAGGCTCTCTCGTTGAAGACGGCCCTCCTGACTGCGCTCACGTCCATCAAGAGGGATGGGGACCTGCAGGCATTCTCTGTCAGTGACTCCTGCCTGGAGTTCGGTCCGGCATACTCTCAAATGGTCTTGAGACCCCAATCGGGCTATATGCCCAAGGTTCCATGACCCCTTTTTAGGGATCAGGTGGTGAGCCTGCAAGCGCTACCCCGGGAGGAGGCAGACCCAGCCTTGTCGTTGCTGTGTCCGTTGCGTGCTTTGCGCATCTACTTGGACCACACACAGAGCTTTAGACGCTCTGAGCAGCTCCTTGTCTGCTTTGGGGGACAGCGGAAAGGGAACGCTGTCTCCAAACAGAAGCTTGCTCACTGGATCGTGGATGCCATCACTATGGCATACCAGGCCCATGGCGTGCCCTCCCCTTTGGGACCACGACCATACTCCACTAGGAGTGTGGCGTCCTCCTGGGCATGAGCCAACGGCACCTCTCTAGCAGACATCTGTAGAGCAGCGGGCTGGGCAACACCCAATACCTTTGCGAGATTTTATAATCTCCAAGTTGAGCCGGTTTTGTCCCGTGTGTTGACAGGTACGAGCAGTTAAGTGTGCGGGCAGCTGGCCGGGTGTACTGCTTGCGCACAGCGCCTTTCCCCTCCCTGAGGTTACTGTTGTAACCTCCGTTCCCTGATGGAGGGAACGAGATGTTGTGTCCCTCTTGCCACAATGCTGTACTACCTGCTGAAATGGCCAGGACCCTGTCTCGGCTCCTCAGTGCAAAACCTGAGTGAGTGGTTGCGAGCCAGCTCCTTTCATACCCGTATGTCTGGGGGAGTGGCATGCAAATTCCACTCGCCAATTCCCATTGGCCTTTTCTCAAAGATCAGAGATGTTTGGGGCTCCCAAGAGCGACCCCTAGTGTCACTACATCGACACAATGTCTCGTTCCATCCATCAGGGAATGGAGGTTATAACAGTAACCAAGATGTTTGATTTATTTATTTCTAAAGAGAGATTACTTTTTAAAGGTCCTGCTAATTCTTTCCTACTAATTTCCTTTGTTTAAACAGGAGATGTACAGCTTTCTTATTTATTTATTTTCAAAAGGGAGACTTTTTACACATACTTCCATAAAAATAAATGGTTTCAAGTTTCAATTATAATAAAGCATTTGTTCAACCAAAAAAACTCCTTCAGTTTTCATTCCTTTAAAGGTCATTGTAACTGATAATAATAATAATTGTGTAATAACATATACCGTGAAACCGAGACTCATACCGACAGTGCGCTCATCCGAGAGGCACGCTATCATAGTGACTGAGTCTAACTCCATCCTGAGAAAAGAGGTGTTCTGAAATCTCATACCGTTGCAACCCTATTCCAAACCTATATGACTTTCCTTCTTCTTTGAAACACAGTGTTAAGAATGTTAGCCTCAGTCACCATTCAGTTTCATTGTTTTGTTTTGTTTATTTAGTTTTTTCCCCATATAGTGAAAGTGAATGGTGACTGAGTCAAATATTCTACCAAACATTTCATTTTTTTGTTCCACCAAATAAAAAAGAAAGAAAGAAAGTTAAATATGCTTGGAACGACATCAGGGTGAGTAAATGATGACAGAATTTAAATTTTTGTGAACTAAGCCTTTATACAATATGCTTGCCATTTTGATTGCTTCATCCTTCTGACAGTTAATGTTATCATATGAAAAATTTTTGTACAGACATATTTTTCTTAATTACCGTGTTCAACCACTGGTCTCAGTGTGGCTAATTTATACGGTTTTAAATAATTTACTTGTATTATTGCGCATTAATTATTATGTGTTTTTTTGTAACACAAAATAAAAAATCGTAACAGATGCTAAAAGTGTGTTTAATGGATTATTAGCTTGATTTGCTCACTATTCATGTAGTAATATATTTTAACCGAAGCTGACATGCACTAATGAATACGCTTGATTGTTCTAGTGCCGTCTTTTTTGTTATTAATGTTCCTAATGTCCTTAATGTTTTGTCTGTTCATTTAATTCTGTGTCTAACTTCACAATAGGGAAAACAACATATTTTTGGATGGATTGGAGGCATTTCTTGAAAGGGCATTCAAGAAACATTCTTGCTTTCAAAAACAGGTAGACGCAGAACAAAATGCAGGGGTCTTGAGATGTGTTGTTCAATGTTGGACATCTTAAAAATGCAATGCTAATGGTGGGACTCTCAAAAAATAACAAGAGATGCTATGGAATTGCCAGAGATATTCGTCTGGATGTGTAAGGCTAGAGGAATGGTGCTTTAAAGGGGATTTATTTAAAGAAACAACTTAAGGGAGATTTACAGAGCAACCTATCTAACAACTAAAGCACAGCACTAAAACTAGTAAACTAAACAACTAAACTAAATAAATACATAATATAAGTAACATTTTATATAAACTAGTCAATAGTCATTAAGACCATTGTGAGCCACCCCTACTTCACACAGGATAATTTTAAAGCTTACACAACTACTGTACATGGAAGAAATTTAAACTACTATGGCCCCAAAATTTCAGCAACTTTTGAAAAGTGAATGACTTTGATATTTGTGGCCCCAAGGCTGGAGATATTCATAAGGGCCTCAAAATCCTATCTTTAATATCTATTTCTATTCTTATTTTTCTGAAACTTTTGGCTACATTCATTTGACAGTTTGCCTGAAGACTGGTGTTTGATTGGTAATGAGAAAGGACTTTGATTAGGGGTGCATCAGTATGAGTTTGTGCTTTAGCTGAGGAGAGTCTGACACTCTGAACAGGCTGCTGGACAGAGTTGTCAATCAATATTAGTCAAATATATCTGTCTGCTTGTTATTCCAGACAGGTCACTGTCATTATTTCTCTTGAGTAATTGTTTGGACCTTTGACCTTATTATAATATCTGTAATTTCATTCCCTGCACTTTGTAAGGTTGCCAGAAATCAGTACCAGATCAGATTCAGATTCAAGAAGTCAGCAGATCCTCCACTGTTATCAGTGATTTGATTTATAGGGACCATATTCTACACATATAGCATTTATATATTTCCCTGAAGTCTACTTATAATGTTAGTTAAGGTTTTTTGTACCAAAAAGTCTAATAATTTTAGTTCATAATGATTTTCCAACTTCTCAGTGACTCTTAGAATGAGTCTTCTATATGTAAATGACCTCTGTTTTGAATGGCTAACCTACCTGAGGACAAGGCAAGTTGCTGAATGTGGAATGGACCCTTTTCACATATCCGGGTTTGAAATGCAGAAGTAAATGATAGTGGGGTAAACGTGTATAGCGGTGAATGGGAGACCACTGCAAATATAATTTTTGTTTGGCCGTTTGCTCCAAAAGCAAAAGAAAAATACCATATTACAGTACGTTTCCACTGGTGCGGAAAAAACCACTCAACGCCCCTCACCATGCCAGAGAGCTGCCGCTTTGGGGCGTGTTACAGCGAAAATGGCTGTGTTTGCAATGGCATACTTCCCATACTACTTTTGCTGCTTCTGCTACATCATTCTATGACAGAAATAGTAAGAGCAGTATGTAGTGTGCCATTTCAAACTCAGCTCATGATTGTTTTCAATTCACAGTCAGTATAATTGTCATATATATGCGTGATTACAGTCAGAAAGATGCAAACTTTATTTCCGAATGTCCAAAGTATAAAAATTGTGTAAATACTTTTTTATCCAGCCATAGTATTTTCACAATGAATGCATGCAGTCTGCATTTGTCAAGTCTGTTTTAAGTCTCACTTTTGCTCACCCAGCCACAGTATTGCCACAATAAATGCGTGCAATCATCATTTGGAGTCTGTTTGTTATTATTGCAATGATTCCAGCAGAAACTTCAGCAGTATCTTCATGTTGAAGCGCTTATGACAGACATCACTGCTTTCAGCTCACAGTGATTGGGTGGTGTCCGGCATTTTTCGTTGCTCATTTGCATTAAGCCCAGGAATTGCAACTTGTTTTGACGCCCTCAACGCTTTCTCTACACCGTGGTTCTCTACATGTGTTAATAGCACCTGCCACATAATGCAGCTACTTGCACTCCAATAGTCTGGTGGAAAATCAGAATTTGAAGACAAACTGCGTCGCTACTGTGTGGAAAGGCTTTTTTCATGTGGACGACCTGTTTCCTGTCTCCACTCTTAATATTTCCTTTAATACTACTGTAGAGCCGAGGAGGGCGGGGCCGGGCTGGAATGAGACACACCCGGTCCCCAATCAGCCTGATGGGGCGCGCGAAGGATAAAGGCGGCCGGGGACGACAGTTCGAGAGAGAGAGAATTGCAGACAGCTGTACTGTGTGTTTTTGGTTGTGTGTTTTGGTTGTGTTTTTTTGGTTAATAAATTGTTATTTAAGTTGTCAAGCCGGTTCTCGCCTCCTCCTTTCCACTGAACCCCCTTACACTGGTGCCGAAACACGGGAAAGAGGAGGGATTCCCGTCGCAGGATCCTCGACACTGCCGTCCACCCAGGGGAGCGCCGCTGCCGTCCGACGGGGACGGAGTAGCCCGACCACCCGGATGCGAGGCGAGTGGGGACGGGACCCCCCGACCGCCTGGAGCGAGGGAGGAGTGCCCTGCCGTCCCCCGGGAATGCGGAGGGGTCGAGAGAAGACCGCCGTCCACGGGGGGAGGAGGGAAGCGACTCCCCGACCACCTGGAGTGGTAGGGCCGCTGCCAGGGGCGGAGGAGAGTCCCCACGGGACGCTGGGAACGCGGAGGGGCGTTCTGTCCGCTGGGGGTCGGAGGTCTGACTCCAGTCTGCCCGGGGAGGAGCGGCTGCAGTCCGCCTGAGAGGGTGGAGTAGTGATCGAGGACCACGCGACGGCGCATCAGAGAACTGGTGAGTTTCTTTTTCTCTCTCTCCTCTCTCTCTCTCTCTGTCGCTCCGTGTTGGCCTTTCCCTCGCCATTTTGTGTTGTTGTTGTTTTTCTCCTCCTGTTTCCTCCCAGGTCGAGGAAGGCGGGGAGGACCCGCCGGCAGTCGGGGCATAAGGCACGCCCCCCCTCCGGAGAGGAAGGGTGGGGGGGATGTACGTCATGCCGGGGCTCCCCGGCCTGAGGCAACGCCGGGAGGAGTGTAGAGCCGAGGAGGGCGGGGCCGGGCTGGAATGAGACACACCCGGTCCCCAATCAGCTTGATGGGGCGCGCGAGGGATAAAGGCGGCCGGGGACGACAGTTCGAGAGAGAGAGAATTGCAGACAGCTGTACTGTGTGTTTTTGGTTGTGTGTTTTGGTTGTGTTTTTTTGGTTAATAAATTGTTATTTAAGTTGTCAAGCCGGTTCTCGCCTCCTCCTTTCCACTGAACCCCCTTACAACTACTTATAATAATAAATAAAAATGAATACAAAAGTTGATTTCCTTGCAATGATTTTGTCACAGGGAAGGTCGGGGAGTTGAGAGAAAGGTTTGATCAGGATAAAATATAACCATGGATTTATTATAGTAATATTGTAGTAACCATGTTTTATGGTGGAAGCCATAGTTTTAATGCAATTAACCATGGCGTTACTACAGTAATATGGTGTTAATATAGTAACTTTTGGTTACTATGATTTTACTACAAAATACCATCGTGATACTATAGTTACTGTAGTAAAAATATGGTTACGTTTTGCAAAGGAAGGTTAGGTTTAGGGGTAGGGGTTGGTGTAGGGTGTCTGTGGGACTCTAAATAAACACAATAAACATGCTGCAGTGTTGCCCCTATACTGTATGCTAGTAAGTCATTAGGGGTGCAGATATAGCATCTAACACTATTTGCACTTAGTGCAAAGAAGATTATTTTTGTTGCTATTTGAACTTAGTGTAAAATAGCCTTTTATAAATACTCTGGTCCAAGGAAAGACCAAGGAAAATACAGTTTTTATGTATGTTGCATCAGCTAACATCGATGTAACTTTAAAGCTAAAACTGTCATTTTGTTAAGAAGTTATCTGTGACAAGTGCCTCTAACTTAAAGCTGAAGTGTGTAACTTCTGTGCCATTAGCATTACCAAATGGATTTGCAAAAATAATGACTTCTAAAAAACATGTTTTGAAACAGTTTCCTTGTTTCAACCTACAAATGGCTTGCTTATAATTGTCACTCTATATTAAGTTGTGATAAGAGAAACTATTTAACAAAAAATTAGACACTTCACCTTTAAAGAGTGACTTGTCTAATTACTGAAACTAAGACAATGAGAATTTAAGACGGGCTAAAGTTAAGGCGCGATTTGTAAAGTGAAGGACGATGTGAAGCAGGGAGAGACCATACGGCTGAGCCTGGCAGTTGTTCTCTCTCTCTCTCTCTCCTTTCCAGTTTTTTGCTCTTCTGAACGCAGTCATCGTCTGCTGTACAGGACATTGGGCACAGAGACTCTCATTACTCAAGTAAGGAGGTCTCCAATAACAAGGGCAGCTAGCGGACAATGTTTAAACGCATTAGCTGTGCAGTAATGCATAATGTATGACATGGTGTTTGTGTGCAGGACGGTCTTCACCTGGCCTGTGGGCCAGAGATTATAGGCAGAGAGATGGGGTGAAGAGATGACATTATACAGAGGGAGAGTTTCAGTCCATTCATCTCTGTAGCACGACCACTGATGGGACTCATGCACAAGAGCTCGCTTGCGGCAATGCAGTGAAAATGTGTAGAACACCATCCAGGATCAGTCTGAGGCAACAGTGCTGTGTTTTTATCATTAATGTGGAAATCATTTGTCTTTTTGGTGAGTTACTGCTGTAGGTAGTTCTTATTAGTGCCCTGATTAGTTTAAATCATGCTTTCAGAGTTTTGTATTCCTTGAAAACAGCTCAGATAAACGACTCAGAGGAAGTATACAATGATTTCAAGCACTAATAGTCTCTAGAATTTATAAAACTCCAGAAACACATTTATGTTTTCAACACTCTTACATTTAGCAAAACTGCCGTCTCCCCTCTGACAAGAAGGCTGGTATAAACATATCTATGCTGTCTCATGGAACGCCAAGTAATGGCATTAAGTGAAGACAAAATCATAAAAAGACTGAAGTGACTCATAAATTGTCATTGACTTTCAGCATTCTCCCGAGGAAAATGGCTATCTGTTCCTGAGTTGACGGATTCTGACGGATTCTGTCTACTTTCAGACACGCATAGAAGAATTCACTAAGGATGAATAGTGTTGTTTATTAACTTATGCTGTCTGTGTTGTTTTAGCACCTGATTGACTAAAAGAATGATGTAAATCAGGTGATGGCGCAAACAAGGGCAAAATAATCTGTGCTGTGTGCAAAATGTGCATGCCACAAAAAAGACCAAAGGAAATCGCTTGATGAGCACAGTTTTCTGTCTTGTGTTGACGTACTGTATTTGCTATATAAAGAGGAAATTTAGGCTTGTCCCCTTCTTTTTTTTTAGCCAGTAGGCTTTAATCATGTCACTGCCACAATTAGTTACCTGCTAGTTGGTTGCAGGTGAAGGGACATTCTCATTCTAGAGAGCATTTGGATGGACACAAATCTGTGTAGTGTAACATGAGTTATCCATAAAGTTTGGTTCACTTTTACTGAAGAGAAAGACTAAAAATTTGGAACCTAGAAAATTTTTGTTAACGTTTATTAACTACATTAGCAAATAGATGACCCATGTGACTTGTGCGTCATATTCTAATTCTTCCAAAGGCATATGAATTTGGTGAGAAACAACCCAAAATTAATTTTTCGTGTCTCTCAGAAGACTTGGAATATAATGCATGAGCCACATAGACTACTTTTATGATACTTTTGGGACCTTAAGATTTAAAGTGAGTCCATATCAACTGCCATTTTATTGACAAGACAGTCTGGAATATTCATTAAGACTTTTCCTTTTGTGACCCACATAAGAAATAAGGTTTTTGGAACATCATGAATGTGAGTAAATTATGACAGAATTTAATTTTATATTTGTATACTCAAATTCTTTACTATATATATATATATATACACACACTGATAAGCCAAAACAATATGACCACTCACAGGTGAAGTAAATAATGTTGATCATCTCTTAACAAGGCCACATGTCAAGGTCTGGGTAGATTAGATGGTAAATGAACAATCAGTTCCCAAATTGTCAAGGCCAGACGACTAGGTGAGTGCATATCTGAAACGTCAAGGCTTGTGGGGTGCTCCCGGTCAGCAGTGGTGAGTACCTAATGACAGTGGTCCGAGGAGAGACAAACTACAAACCGGCGACAGGGTGTTGGGCGCTTATGGCTCATTGGTGCACGAGGGCAACAAAGGCTATCCTGTCTGGTCCGACTCAACAGAAGGTCTACTGTGGCACAAGTCACAGAAAATTTTAATGATGGTTATGGGAGGAATGTGTCACATCACACAGTGCATCGCACCCTGCTGTGTATGGGGCTGCGTAGCCGCAGAGTGCCCATGATGACCACTGTCCACTGTCGAAAGCGCCTACAATGGGCACGTGAGCGTCGGAACTGGACCTTGGAGCAGTGGAAGAAGGTCGCCTGGTCCAATGAGTCCTGTTTTCTTTTACATCATGTGGATGGCCATGTACGTGTGTGCCGTTTACCTGGGAAAGTAAAGATGGCACCAGGATGCACTGTGGGAAGATGACAAGGAGTGAGTATGATGCTCTGGGCAATGTTTTGCTGGGAAACCCTCGGTCCAGCCATTCATGTGGACATCAGTTTGACACGTGCCATCTACCTAAACATCATTGCAGACCAGGTACACCCCTTCATGGCAATGGTATTCCCTGATGGCAGTGGCCTCTTTCAGCAGGATAATGCACCCTAACACGATGAAGAGTTCAAGACGTTGCCTTGGCCTCCAAATTCCCCAGATCTCAATCTGATTGAGCATCTGTGCGTTGTGCTGGACCAACGAGTCTTAGATAGATAGACAGATAGACATACAAACAGATAGACAGAGAATTTCAGCTACAGGCCACCAGAGCAAATGTTGCACAATTCATCCACATAATTTCACAATTCGGAACTTACCTCTCACGTCAAGACACCAGACTGGCATCCTTTGTTTGCTTCTGAAGTGGCCATTTTAAGGTGTGGGTAAAATGCAAAGGACACATATGGTGGTTAAACAGTGCTGACCGAGCATGTGGGAAGACATGAGTGAGAGTCAGAACTCACATCTTCTGGGGGCTATTCTGTTCTCATTAACTCTCTCAGTGTGAGGCAGTCCAGAGCACTCTCACCCACTCCCTGCGTTTGACTCGTACTGTTACTGCGTTCAAACAGTGTGGGCCCTCACAGCCTGATAGCACAGATTCTGTCATCAGCCCATCAGACCCATAAAGCACCTCAGATGGTCGCGCAAACCACCCGTGTGGTAAGCTGCCCACGCTGTTTATATTTAGCCCTCCTGTAGCACTATGTCAGTGCCGCAGGAGAAGAGATGCCTCTGGGCCTTTTACCAATAAGAACACACACACACACACACACACACACACACACAGTTTGCTGTGTTGGAAGCTCTTAAAGGGATAGTTCCCCCAAAAATGAAAATTCATGACTTTCTTCCATTGAACATGTTTAGCAGAATGCTAGCCTCAGTCACCCTTCACTTTCATTGCATCTTTTTTCATAGAATTCATACAATTCTACTTAACATTTCCTTTTTTATTCAACTGAAGAAATAAAGTCACACAAATTTGGAATAACACGAGGATGAGTTCATTATAACAGAATTTTCATTTTTGGGTCCCTTTAAGATAGACCTAATCAGAATATTTGTGCTGAGTGAAAGTTGTAGTGAAAGTGCAGTTAAAGGGATAGTTCACCCCAAAATGAAAATTCACTCATCATTTACTCACCCTAATGCCATCCCAGAAAGTGTATGACATTCTTTCTTCTGCTGAACACAAACAAGGATTTTTAGAAGAATATTTCTGCTCTGTTGGTCCTCACAATGCTAGTGAATGGGTACCAAAATTTACAGTAATTCAAATGACTCCAGTGGTTAATCCATATTTTCAAAAGTGATTATGGTAAGTGTGGGTGAGAAACAGATCAATATTTAAGTCCTTTTTTACTATTAATCTCCACTTTCACATTCTTCTTCTTTTGTTTTTGGCGATTCACATTCTTCATGCATATCACAGAATTTATAGTAAAAAGGACTTAAATATTGATCTATTTCTCACCCACACCTATCATATTGCTTCTGAAGATAATACTTTTATGTTTCCTTTATTCGATTTTTGGAGCTTTAACGGTCTGGTCACCATTCACTTGCATTGTGAGGGCCTACAGAGCTGAGATATTTTTCTAAAAATCTTTGTTTGTGTTCTTCTGAAGAAAAAAAGTCATACACATCTGGGATGGCATGAGGATGAGTAAATGATGAGAATTTTCATTTTTGGGTGAACTATCTCTTCAACTACTCTATATCCTCTCCCACTGCCCAGAACTTAATGATGACATAAAGCAAAACACATAGATCTGAATGACCGTTCTGACAGTGACAATAACAGTCACATCCTACATTTTAGCTTACCATATACAGCTAATTTGTGGCATAGCCAAGTAAAAAGAATGGTGTTGTCCCTTTGGGGTTGTAAGTATGAAATGTTCTGAACTTTTTGTGCTGTAAAACGAGTCTTATGAAACCAATTTACTCAATCCATAGCGAAAGTGAAAAAATTCTGGTTATGCACACTCTGAATGCTCTCTAGGTGAATGTTCCCATTTGGAAAGGACTGTAACTCCATATTTCCAGACAAAGCAGTTTTATCCTCTGAATAATAGACCGGTGAGTGAAAAAAAGTATGTTTTAATTAGAGAAGAAAATCTATCATCACCTCCTCAGGATAATTTGCTCTCTGACAAACCATTATGAGAAACAGGGGTGTGAGTGGAAATGTGGTTACTTACAACAGCAGGCTGTATTTTAATTAGTTGTATTAATAATCAAGAAGCAAGATCAAGGGTGTTTTTCTATAGTTCACAAATCAAAGTATTTGTAACACCTTTCTTTGAAATAAAACAAAACAAAACAATAAATGCATATATATAAACAAAATCAAAACAATAAAAGGGCAGAAAGATTTGATAACATGCAGCAGAATGGTTGAATTCTAGTGAGATTAGCTTGTGTTGAAGGTAATCCTTTGCAAGGATATAGTGGGGTTCAAAACTCAAAGAGTCCACATTGCAAAATCTGGCATTCAAAATCTAATGTAAACCTACAAAAACATAAATAAATAAATAAATAAAATAAAATGAAAAATGTAAAACAAAGAAAGTTTTTGATGTAAAATGAAGAAAAAATATTTAATAGACAGCACAATTTCTAGGTCACTATTTGTACATTTGTAACATTGACCCTTGTAACTCCTTTGTACTAAAGGTCTGATTTCCTTGTTTCCACTTAAGTAAACAAGATTCTCTTTGGAACATTTTCAAATCATGCTGGATAACATGGGTCATCAGGTTTTGCACACACTTAAAGTCCGTGTAAGATTGATTGCATGCTGCCATTAAAGCAAAAGGCAGACATAGCAAATACGAGAAAATGTATGTACATTTTTCAATAATTCATGTTTTCACTCAAAAAAAAAAAAAAAAAAATTTCACAAGTGGAATACCACTGTATATACATATTTGTGTGTGAGTGTGTGTTGTATTGTGAAGTTTGTGTATAATGAAGACAATTTGCCCAGGAACAGATGGCGTGTGTTGATGCTTTCATTGACAGGTAGCATGTTGTCAGTGCTTGGTGTTGTTATCATACAGAGAACAGCAGCTTTGAGTCTTAATTGGGACCCAGAAGGATTTTGCTGGGCGTTGAGAAAGAGAGAAAGAGATGGATGGAAAGGGAGAGAGCGATAAAGAGCAAGAATGAGAAAGAAAGAGAGAGAATCTCAGCCAGGAGATGAGTCTGAGTCGGTATTAAAGTGAAACACATCAAAAACTCACCAGCTGGTCAAATAAATTCCTGAAAAAGAGGAGAGAACTCGCAGTGAAGGGACCTTTCTTTTCACTCCCTCTCTAAGAAGGATGTGTGTACAGGGGAAGCCAGGAATAGAGACAAAAATAAATGCCATGTGTGCTTTTTTTATTTATATATCTATGTATTTTTCAGCACATGCTTAATGTCACATCAAAGTTCTCCTCGTCTAATACCCAAAACGTCTCTCAATCTGGGCATGAATATTAAATGCTCTCTTTGGCTGTTTTTCCACGCTACCCCTTAAGGTACCTCAATGAGGTAGAGGTAGAAATGTAGAGTGAGAGCTGGGGTGACATTTCTGAGTGACTCGTTGAGACCACTCCAGTCTCTTCCTCCATGTAAAAGATCCCTGGAGAGGAACAGACATGGCAAATTATATTAAAATGCTAATTTCTTCCCAGTCTGTATGGTGCAAAGACATTTTTAATGTCTCATGTTTTTCCACACTGTCCACAGCCACCTCCACTCGAAACGCAGGACGTGATGAACGATGCTTTCTTGCAAATGTATGGTTAAATGGTGGATGGCAGCAATTGGTTTGCACAGGGAAGCCTGGGTAATGGAGTGAAAGAGGGAACAGCTGCTGGAACCAAGGAAGTGAAATATCCGCAAAATTGTCCACTTTTTTTGGTGTGCATTTTGGAGAGGTAATTTGAACACCATTACACAGGATCACTTGACTGTCTCTTTGATGGATTAGCCACATACATGTAAAATTCTCTTACGTAAGTTGTTCGCAGAACATCAACTGAACAAAACTCTTGATTGGTCTGACTGTTAGTAAAACAAAAGTTCAATAAAAGAAAGATTTGTTCAAAGGTATGCTTACAAACAGCAGGTTCAGTGGTGTAAGGAACCCCACTGATCCTTACACCACTGTAAATTAAATTTCATGATCTTTTCAGTTTTTTGTGATTTGCAAACATCATTCAAATTCAGACAGATTTGCTAATTAATTATTCAATTTGGGAATCGGTTCAACCAATTCATTGAAAATAATCAACCTGAAAAAATTATTTGTTCACAAAATGGACATCACTATGGCTTGCAAGTGAGTTTTACTCTAGATAACAGCAGTATCGAAAATGCTATTTTACAATTTTTACAAGGTTTTCCATGACTGAGGGAACTATGTGGTATTCTCACCACAAAAAAACTATCTAAAAACATTGAGTCTGAAATTGAAATGTAAGACAGAGACCAACTTGAACATGTTGTCACATTGTGAAGAATCAATTGCTTTATGAAGAAACCTTTGACCTTGAACTGGATATCAGCAGTAATTTGAAGTTTAGGTCAGGACATGGTCATTTACTTCCACCTCTTTTTGGTTCAATGACCACGTTTACATGCACTTAAAGGGCTAGTTCAACCAAAAATGAAAGTTCTCTCATCATTTACTCACCCTCATGCCATCCCTGATGTTTATGACTTTCTTTCTTCTGTTGAACACAAACGAAGATTTTCAGAAGAATATCTCAGCTCTGTAGGTCCATTCAATGCAAGTGAATGGTGACCTGAACTCCAGAAACTCCAAAAAGGAGATAGAGTCTGCATAAAATTAATCAATCAGACTCCAGTGGTTTAATCAATGTCTTCTGAAGCGATCCAGTTGGTTTTGGGTGAGAACAGACCAATATGTATCTCCTTTATTCCAGAGTTTGTGTTGAAAGTGGTGTTCTGAAACATCGTATAAACGAGAATGCTGATTTCCTTATGCCATTTAAGGATTTAAGAGAAAGCGTTTTAACACACCCAGGTTTCTCCTCAAGAACGCAGCTTAATATGGCCATGTAAACACATAAGTGGTGTTCTGATAAGTTTTTGAAGAGTGCGCATGTGCTAGAGCAATGCACTGCGACAGTACAGTGGGAAAAGCACATTCACTATAAACTATACTCATTTTTAAACATCAATGTTGTTGGGCCTCATGTGCTCAGAGAGGAGACATAGGCAGGCCTACACACAGTCATAAATCCTGACTGAGGTCTGTAGGAACACTCAAAAGCCAAACGGTGGCAAAATAAAACAAAGGGAGTCCAAACAGACAACAGATCCCATCAAGCCTTGCTCACTTTACACCTAGGTGTGAAATTCTGAAGGATAGAACTCTCAATTCCTATTGGATGACACGCACGACAGAATGCGTCCCTCAACCATGATGTCATCGAGAGTATAAAACCCCGGAGATTCCTCCTGAGCTTTGCTTCCAGCGACAGTATTTGCCGCATCTAGTTGCAGCCCTGCTGCTCCCAGGTGTAGCCTCGCTGCCCAAGGAAGTAACGTAAGTACCTGAAATTTGGCCATACAATCTCCATCTTGCTGGATGTGCCGAGATTCTCCGTGTTCCACTGAGCACACTAACGGATCCGAAGGAGATAGCCGAGCAATCAGCGTCTCACCCTTTTGCCTGCAGAAGTGTAGAAAGAAGATTTCTTTTCCTTCTTCAACCAAGTCGACTTCGCTGATATCTCTGCCAACCCGCCGAGAATCAGCCGCCATACCGCCCACCGACAGAGTGAGGAAACGGCCTCCCATCATCACCGAGCTTCAAGGAACCAAGCTGGATTTAAATGAAAGACGAACACACATTCTACCCGCGTCCTCACGCGACTCAAGTAAGAGGTTTACATTTGGTCAGAGATAGATTATAGTGTGTTATTTTTGTGTATCAAGGTTATTGCTTGTACAATTTACAGACCACCAAATCTGCTCATTGCTGCTAATAATACTCAAGGTATTACTGTAACTTACTGTTACCGCGAATGAGATTTGCTGTGTTGTCGTCCAACCACATTGGGCTGTTTGTGCATTTCCGCCATCGCGGGTGAGACCGGCACACTGAGTTGATCCATTAAAGAACCAACGACCGTGGCGGACGGATTATGAGCCATTCACCGCATCTCTGAGTGACAAAACTAACGGTTGCCATCTCTCCCATGATCGCTAAACCGGCTTTGGTGCCGTCACCCTGTTCTCTCTCTCTCTTGTACTAACTGCACACACGAACCCTCACAAACATACCCACACACACAACAGATAACAGATAACTTGGCGATAGAGCCCAGCTTTGTCCCTAAGTTATCGTACCAGCGGAGACACATGTTAAGCGGGCAGACGCCGTTAACCAGTCTCTCCACCCACATTCACGGCCACATTCTCTGGTTGGAAACCTTGCGTGGCACACTCTCCATGAGAGACACTCCCGCCATTTTGTGCACTCCTTCTCTCCTTACACACACACACACACACACACACACACACACACACACACACCTCTACCCTCCTCTCATGTATTATAGGCTCATCTGTTACCATATCTAATCATGTTACTGTTTAGTTTGTAATTGGAAGTCAGAAGTTTATTGATTGCAATGTATTGATTATTAATTGATATTACTGCATCAATAAACTTTGTTATACTTTAAAGAGAAGTGTTTTGGTATTGTTCTGCATGCACATGTACCAAGGGCTGGCAGGGGATGTCAGTGCTCGGATTCAAGCATTCAGTGTTGTTCTTTTGAATGTCGATGTTCTCCAGATCTAGACTTTTCTAAGAGAACGATCCTATATTGAGACTGCTATACTGTCTGGTTATTAGTCCCTGATTCCAGTGTGGTGCCCCGGCAATATTAATTCTTATTAATATTCTATTGATTTTGATAATTGATAGTTCCCTATCTGTCACTCACTCGACGTTGTGTTGATGTAGTGACACTAGGGGTCACTCTTGGGAGCCCGAAACACCTCTGGTCTTTGAAAAAAGGCCAATGGGAATTGGCGAGTGGTATTTATATACCACTCCTCCGAACATACGGGTATAAAAGGAGCTGGTATGCAACCACTCATTCAGATTTTCTCTTCGGAGCCAAACGGTCGATGCTCACAGAGCTGAATTCTCATGGCTGTCCATTCACCTCTGCTGGATCTGATGGTGCATTTCAGCGGCTTCTACCCCTGAGCACTTCGGCAGAAATAAAAGAGTATATTCTAAAAAAGAGTATATTTCTCTACAAGAGCGGAACACACGGAACGTCTTTTTAAAGATGCCCTTCCATTTGTGTGTTATTCCTGGTTGCGGTCGTTATCTCTCACCTTCTGACGGTCACGATTGCTGTCTTTCGTGTCTGGGTGCTACCTATGCGGAGACAGCATTCGTGGATGGGTCTTGTACTCATTGCGAGAACATGTCCATGGCAACGTTGCGGTCGCGGCTTGCCTTCGTAAGAAAGCAAGCCAAGCCAGCGGCTCCCCGCCTTGGTCCTTCTACCTACGGTTATGAGGCCAGCGCGGCTAGCACTGGGGGCGATTTGGGGACCTCAATGGGACCACCTCCTCCGGGTATCCCCCCACAGACCTCCCATTCCCCAGCACGCTCGTCTGCCCCGATCGGGCTTCCGGATGAGTCCGCCAGCTCGTCTCATGGTGAGTTCGACCTCTTGTTTGGAGCCCATGAAGGTGATGAGCTCTCGAGTGCAACAACTGAGAGCAGGCTCATCCAGTCGGACGCGGAAGCCTCAGCTGGGCTTACCCCCTCGGGTACGGTTGCCCAGTCACAGGCTGATGTGGAGATGACGGACATGCTTTCCCGGGCAGCTGTGAGCATCGGGCTAGAGTGGAACCCTCCACTCTCCCCTGAACCCTCGCAGCTCGATGATTGGTTCCTGGACCCACGACGCCACTCACAGCCACGCCCCGCCCCAGTTCCTTTCTTCCCGGAAGTGCACGAGGAGCTGACAAGGTCGTGGGAGGCACCTTTTACTGCCCGGTCCCGATATTTCAGCTCCCCCGCCCTCACTACCCTCGATGGTGGGGCGGTCAAGGGGTATTCTGTGATCCCCCCGGTGGATAAGGTGCTCACGGTGCACCTATGCCCGCAGAGCACTGCCACCTGGCACGGGCACCCAAAGCTCCCGTCCAGGGCCTGTAGGTTTACGTTGTCCCTGACGGCCAAGGCCTATGGTGCCGCTGGACAAGCTGCCTCCGCCCTGCACGCCATAGCTCTCCTGCAAGTCCACCAAGCCAAGGCGCTAAAGGAACTGCACGAGGGTAGTTCCACCCCGGGATTGATGCAGTAACTGCGCTCGGTGACCGACGAAGGTCACGGTGTGGTCTCTCAGGCAGGCGATGTCCACCATGGTGGTCCATGAGAGCCACCTTTGGCTCAACCTGGTCGAGATGGGAGAGGCCGACAAGGCACGGTTCCTTGGCACCCCCATTTCCCAGGTTGGCTTGTTCGGTGACACCGTCGAGGACTTTGCCCAGCAGTTCTCGGTGGTGAAGCAGCAGATGGAAGCTATCCAACACATCCTGCCCCGGCGCGGCTCAAGATCCCGCACCCTGTCTGCTCGTCGCCAAGGGCGTCCTCCTGCGGTGACTGCACTGGCTCCGCCGCAGCCCGGCCCCGGCATGGAGCCCACCGCAGGACGCAGACACCACCCGTCTCACAGCCGGCTGCCAAGAACCCGAGAAAAGCTTCGAAGCGCCCCTGAGATGGGCGACCCAGGGGCGAGGAAACCCGCTGTTCTGGAGCTGGTAAGCAGACCACTCCATCACCCGGTGGAGGGCCAGGAGGATAATCTTTAAATTCTCATTTAAATTCGCCACATGCCCAAGTGGCTGCGGTACCCAAAAGTTCAGCAAAAGAGCGATTTCCTTGTTCCTTGGGTCACATACCCAGTGTGCACGGCCGTCATCACAACCACCATCCACCATTCCATTTCGGCAGGTTTGGCGCTCCAGCGGCAGTCTCCCTGCCCCTGCGCGCCCAGCTGTGGCACAAATCCGCCCCCGATGTGACGGTCTCCACAAGTCACGAGGACAAGCCTCTTCCTCCCCCATCCCAGGCTGTTCTGGGGATGGTAAAAAGGAGCCAGGTAAGTGCTTTGATGTCCCTGAACTCAGCACGGCCACGGCATGACGTAGCACCTCAGGCTCCGTGCCGCCGTGAGGCCACACCTGCCTGTACATCCGACGAGATTGTCCCCTTGGTCCCCCTCGCCCAAAGCTTGGACGCGTGGCTTGTGCTTTCCAACCCGTCGCGATGGCTGGTCCGGACCGTCCGACTCGGCTACGCGATTCAGTTCGCCAGGTGTCCGCCCAGGTTCAGCGCCGTCCACTTCACCTCGCTACCTTGCACGCGGAAATCGCTACCCTCCTACGGAAGGGTGCGATAGAGCCTGTCCCTCCGGCCGAGATGAAGAAGGGTTTTTACAGCCCCTACTTCATTGTACCAAAGAAAGGCGGTGGATTGCGGCCAATCTTGGACCTGCGAGTACTGAACCGGGCTTTACACAGACTCCCGTTCAAGATGCTGACGCGAAAACGCGTTCTAGTGAGTGTCCGGCATCAAGATTGGTTTGCGGCGGTAGACCTGAAGGACACGTACTTCCACGTCTTGATTCTAACTCAACACAGACCCTTCCTGCGGTTTGCATTCGAGGGTCAGGCGTATCAGTACAAGGTCCTCCCTTTCGGCCTGTCCTTGTCCCCTCGCGTCTTCACGAAGGTCGCAGAGGCAGCCCTTGCCCCGTTAAGGGAAGTGGGCATTCGCATCCTCAACTATCTTGACGACTGGCTAATCCTAGCTCACTCTCGGGACCTGGTGCTCTCGCACCTCAGCCGACTAGGGCTTCAGGTCAACTGGGAAAAAAAGCAAGCTCCTCCCGGTTCAGAGCATCTCTTTTCTTGGCTTGGAGTTGAGCCGAGAAAAGCACGTGATCGAGTGCACACAGTCGGTGCAGAACTCTTTGAAGGCGTTCAGACAGAAGACAGCGGTTCCACTGAAATTGTTTCAGAGGCTCCTGGGGCATATGGCATCCTCAGTGGTGGCCACTCTGCTCGGGTTGATGCATATGAGACCGCTTCAGCACTGGCTCCAGACTTGAGTCCCGAGATGGGCATGGTGCCACGGGACACATCGCGTGGCCATCACGCCGGTCTGTCGCCATCTCTTCAGCCCTTGGACCGACCTCACATTTCTACGGGCAGGTGTTCCCCTACAGCAGGTCTCCAGGCGCGTCGTTGTCACGACAGACGCCTCCAAGACGGGCTGGGGCGCTGTATGCAACGGGCACACAGCCCCTGGATGGGCCCGCGGCTACGTTGGCACATCAACTGCCTCAAGTTGTTGGCAATTCTGCTCACACTGCGGAGGTTTCGGCCGTTGATCCAGGGCAAGCATGTGTTAGTTCGGACAGACAACAGCAATGGTGGCATACATCAACCGTCAAGGCGGTTTACGCTCCCGTTGTATGTCACAACTTGCCCACCATCTCCTCCTCTTGAGTCAGCAGCACCTCAAGTCGCTGCGAGCCACTCACATCCCGGGCGACCTCAACACTGCAGCGGATGTGCTGTCATGACAGGTTACCCTCAGGGGAGAGTGGAGACTCCACCCTCAGGTGGTCCAGCTGATTTGGAGTCGATTCGGGCAGGCACAGGTAGACCTGTTCACTTCCCGAGAATCCTCCCACTGCCCGCTCTGGTACGCCCTGACCGAGGCACCTCTTGGTATAGATGTGCTGGCACACAGCTGGCCCCCTGGACTACGCAAATATGCGTTTCCCCCAGTAAGCCTACTTGAATAGACCCTGTGCAAGGTCAGGGAGGATGAGGAGCAGGTTGTCTTAGTAGCACCCTACTGGCCCACCCAGATGTGGTTCTCGGACCTCATGCTCCTCGCGACAGCCCCTGAGGAGGGACCTTCTTTCTCAGGGACAGGGCACCATCTGGCACCCGTGACCAGACCTCTGGAATCTCCATGTCTGGCCCCTGGACGGGACGCGGAAGACTTAAGTGGCCTACCACCCGCAGTGGTAGGCACGATCACTCAGGCTAGGGCTCCCTCTACGAGGCGCCTGTATGCCTTGAAGTGGCATCTGTTCGCTAGGTGGTGTTCTTCTCGACACGAAGACCCCCAGAGATGTGCAGTCGGATCGGTGCTTTCCTTCCTGCAGGAGAGGTTGGAGGGGCGGCTGTCCCCCTCCACCTTGAAGGTGTATGTAGCCGCTATAACAGCACACCATGACACAGTGGAAGGTAAGTCCTTAGGGAAGCACAACCTGATCATCAGGTTCCTGAGAGGCACCAGGAGGTTGAATCCCTCCAGACCATGCCTCATTCCCTCATGGGACCTCTCTGTAGTTCTTCAGGGTCTACGGGGAGCCCCCTTTGAGCCCCTGGAGTCAGCTGAGCTTAAGGCACTCTCTTTAAAGACTGCCCTCCTGACTGCGCTCACTTCCATCAAGAGGGTAGGAGACCTGCAAGCGTTCTCTGTCAGCGAAACATGCCTGGAGTTTGGTCCGGGCTACTCTCACGTGATCCTGAGACCCCTACTGGGCTATGTGCCCAAGGTTCCCATGACCCCATTTAGAGATCAGGTGGTGAACCTGCAAGCACTGCCCCAGGAGGAGGCAGACCCAGCCCTGACGTTGCTGTGTCCGGTGCACACTTTACACATCTATTTGGATCGCACGCAGAGCTTTAGAGTCTCTGAGCAGCTCTTTATCTGCTTTGGTGGACAGCGGAAAGGAAGTGCTGTCTCCAAGCAGAGGATCGCTCACTGGGTCATTGATGCCATAGCAAGGACATTGCCGTCCCCTGCAGGACTACGAGCCCATTCTACCAGGAGTGTGGCAGCCTCCTGGGCCTTGACCAGTGGCGCCTCTCTAACAGACATTTGCAGAGCAGCGAACTGGGCAACTCCCAACACCTTTGCGAGGTTCTACAATCTCCAGGTTAAGCCGGTTTTGTCCCATGTAGTAGCAGGTAAGTCCGGGACAGCTGGCCGGGTGTACCGCTTGCGCGTAGTGCCTTTCACCTCCCCTGAGCTGAAGACGTGCTCTGTTGACTCCCAGTAGTATTCACAAAGTGTGTTCCCTGGATGACTTCCTCCAAGCCCTGTGGCAGACGAGTTTGTGGAGCTCGCTGCCAGCTCAGTACATGTGCTAACTAAGCCCTGTACTGGGGTGGGTGCTCCGCATGTGTTGGTTCCCCATAGGTGACCCCATGTGACGTATATCTTCCGCTAAATCGTTTCCCTGTTGGTACACTGCGTCTTCCTTGGGCAGAGGCCCCTCTGCCCCAGTCACCATGTTTGTAGAAACTCCTCCCCCGTTGGGTAGGACCTACCATGGGACTTCTCCACATGACATACTTCCGACAAGGCTTGGCAAGACCATACCCTCTCTCTGGGCGGGGTGTGGTCTCCGCGGTGTCTTCCCCTTGGGAGTGACACTCCCCCGACGTAGACACTGGTGGCCCCAGTCAGTTAACAAATGTCACTCTTTTTTGGGGAGAGAAAAAAGAGGATAAGAGGCCATGACTGGGCTAGCCTATCTTTTGGGCAGTTGACTTGTCCCCGAAGGGCCATTCGACACTCATAACAGCGTTGGGGGAGGTTACGTGACGGCCTGGTGCGCTGGCTACGAAACACACAGTGGTCTACCCGTCTCGCACCACCAGTTCACGTAACACAGTTCAGCTAGTTGTGGCGTTTTGTATAGGGAACCCTAGTGTCACTACATCGACACAACATCGAGTGAGTGACAGATAGGGAACACTTTCATAACCTCCATTCCCTGATGGAGGGAACGAGATGTCGTGTCCCTCCTGCCACAATGCTGGACTACCCCCTGAAATGGCCGGGACCTTGTCTCAGCTCCTCAGCACAAAACCTGAATGAGTGGTTGCATACCAGCTCCTTTTATACCCATATGTTCGGGGGAGTGGCATGCAAATACCACTCGCCAATTCCCATTGGCTTTTTTCAAAGACCAGAGGTGTTTCGGGCTCCCAAGAGTGACCCCTAGTGTCACTACATTGACACAACATCTCGTTCCCTCCATCAGGGAACGGAGGTTACGAAAGTAACCAGGACGTTGTCTTTGATGATTGTTGATTTGAAGGATTAGTAAGCTAATACTGATTCTAATCAATGTTCTATTGATTTTAATAATTAATAGTTATCTTTGATAATTGTTGATTTGAAGGATTAATAAGCTAATGTTGATCCTAATCAATGTTCTATTGATTTTAATAATTAATAATTATCTTAGATAATTATTAATTATTGCTAATAACCAAACCCGCTCCTGAATGAAGCCCCCAACAATGTAAAATATCAACTGTCACTCATGTTTGCGTATATGCGCTTGTACATTGGGGGAATCCCAGAGTTTTACATAAGAGGGAAACTCCAATATTGCAGCACAATTCTAGTGCAAGTCACGATAGAAAGTTTAGGAAACAAACAGCAACAACTTTGGAGTATCGGGACATAAACCGAAGCAACAGAGGATAAAATAGCGCAGTCTACTTTGGATGCCATATTTGTTACTTACACAAGAGTCGCAGAGAAATTACATTGCTGTGGAGAAAGCTGCTTACTGACTATTTGTACGGGAGTAAAGAGTACACTGCTTATACAGTGCATGTGAACCAGAAGGCTGCTTTCTCACAATAAATTGCTTTAATGTAGTCATTGGCTCTCATTCCATGCTAGTTTTCAACAAAGGAGAAAAAGTCAACAAAATTGTTGTCCTTTATATACTGGTTTTAAAGTACAGTCATAAATGGACAATTTTGCCAGTATTCTTGCCCTGAAAGTGTCAGTACCATGATTCTTTCTGTTCTTCACTCAAAAGGACTCAAAAGGCTAACTTTGCCTTTGCCGAAGGCTCTGTTGACAAAATAAATCAATTTGCTGTCGCAAGCTTAAATGGTCTCATCTCTCTCAACTTCCCACTGGTCTCTATCCAAACAAGCAAAGGCATCTCATGACCTTATTATTGAGGCGAAAATGGCTGTTTTCTGTTTGTTTTCGGACCATATGGCTCCATTAGTGGTGTAATGACCATGAGGCCCCTTGAGCGCTCCACGCTGCCCCCAGTGGCCACTCATCCACTCGCATTGTTGATGGTTTTTTGCATGCTCCAATTAACACCCACAAAATGCTCATTTGCTGTTTAAGATGTTGTGTGTCTTTGTGTTTGTGTACCCATTGATTTGACAGAAGCTCTGCCTTTTCACATGCATCATGCAAGTGTGCTTGTCAAAACAAGAATTAGCTCCTGCTCCTTACTATGTTCAGTTCATCCCTGCTGAAAAATTAAGCTTAAACTATTCTAAATTGCTGGTCTACTTTGCTTGTTTTAGAGGGGGTTTTGGCATTTAAACGTCAGAAAAACACCAGTTTTGCTAGGCTGGGAGACCAGCTGAAAACAAGCTTGGTCAAGCTAGGAGACCAGCTAAGACCAGCAAACAACTTTAGGCTGTCTTTAGCTGTTTTTGTCAGCAGGATGGGTCTTGAGCTTTTTAAAGAGGTTTCAGGGTGTTGCGCAGCCTCTCCAAGCCACTCTAGGGATTCGAACATGGCCTTCAAACATGATTTGATATTAATCATTGATTAGCGTGTGTTTAATGAGACCAAATGCTTTAGTAACATGCTGTGTAGTGATTCTCTACAAGCTTGGCATTGGAACTCTGTTAGCAGGTCAATGTACATGGCGATGAATGAGGGAAGAGTCAAAGCCACCCCCACTTCTCAATATGCTTACTTCCCTAATACTGTATAAATAATGCAAAAAGCAGTATATTGAATATGTAGGTCACACCTGCATACCTAAAGAATGTACTCCTATGATCGACAAGTACGTTCTTTATTGAATTAAAAGTAGTTCGCCCAAAAATGAAAATTCTGTCATAATTTACTCTCTTTGTTCTTTATTATGCGAAAATCAAAAGGGCACTCACTCACTTTAAAGCTTAAAAATGTACCCAAAATTACAGTCATCCATGCAACTCATGCATTATATTCCAAGTCTTCTGAAGGCATACAATAGGTTTTTGTGAGAACGTCCAAAAATAATTTTTCCAATTAACATTTTTTTATTGATTCATAGATACACAACAAAGAAAAACACAACACATACACATCGAATCAACATTTAACATTTAACCCCCACTAATACCCCTCCCCAATCTCCAACCCCACCCTGACCCCCAACGAACACCCCTGTGGTCACATATAATAATACACACACACAAAAAAAAAAAAAAAAAAACAAAGAAAATATAATAAACATACATAATTAAACTAAACTTCTCTCTCCATAGCCCCTCCCCGAGAGTCCCCCAAAAAGGCAAAATAATTGCCCCATTTACTATCAAACAAGTCCCAAAACCCCAGCCTTCTACTTGCCACCTCCTCGAAAGCTGCCACCCTCCCCATTTCCGCACACCACTCCGGAAATGAGGGAGCTCCATCCGACTTCCATCCCCTTAAAATAATTTTCCTGCCAATCATGATACTGGTCAGAACCCAATTTTTATGCGTTTATCCCCCAAATGTATGACCACCCCATCACCCAAAATACAGAGTCTGGGGCAAAGTAAAATATGAGTGCCCAAAATGTCACACATAAAACTCTGAACCTTCAACCAAAATTCTTGGATCTTAACACACCCCTAAAAAACATGGGTTGTGTCTCCATCTTCTGATTGGCATCGCCAGCAGGAGGGAGTGTCTTTAAGGCCAAGCCTATACAATCTAGAGGGGGTCCAAAATAATCAATGTAAAATCTTGAATTGCATAATTCATCTCTAGATGCAGACTTGATGTTTTTTTAGAATCCTAGCCTACACTCCCTCCTCCAATACCAAGTTTCAATCTTTCTCCCATAATCTCTTGATAGAAGTTAAAGCTCCAACCCCCAGACTCTGAATTAGCAGGGAGTAATACACTGATGACTCATGGCCTTTTCCAAAAGCAGTAATCACCTCTCCCAGAGTATTTTCCGCTTTAGGGGGGTGTGTGCTACTCCCAAAAACAATACAGAGCAAGTGGCGCAGCTGTAAATACCTAAAGAACTGAGATCTGGGAATCCCAAAATGTTGAACCAAAATTTTCAAAAGATCTCAACACTCCACTCTCATATAGGTCACCGAATGTAGTAACCCCCTCACAATCCACTCTGACCAGCAGAAAGGGGACTTATTAATACATAATTTAGGGTTCAGCCATATGCTTGATGCAACATTTAAATAAATGTCAGAATTAAACACTCTGGACACTTTTGTCCATACCGTGTGCAAATGCGAGATAACGGGGTGTAACTTAACTTCTCCGATTAGTTTGATAGAAAGGCTTTGCAATGGCAAAATAGGGGCAAGAACTTCCTGTTCAATACAAAACCAGGGAGGGGCTCTCTCAGGTGGAAGCAACCAATGAGCCAAATATCTGAGACCAAATGCATAATAATAAAACAAAATCTTGGGTAGGCCTATCCCACCTTTGTCAATCGGCCTATGTAACTTATTCACATGTAATCTAGGATGATTACCATTCCAAATGAAGGACTTCGCTATGCTATCAAATTCCTTGAAATAAGAGAGGGGGACATCTACAGGGAGAGACTGTAACAGGTAGTTAAATTTTGGAATACAATTCATTTTAATAGCACTAACCTTCCCAATCATAGATAAATGCAATGAAGCCCACCTGCCCACATCACTCGAAAACCTTTTTATTAAGTGGTCAAAATTAACTCTAACTAAATCAGACAAATTTGCTGGGAATAAAATGCCCAAATACTTAATGCCCTGTTTGGGCCACTGGAAGGTGCCCAGCTGGAAAGCCGTTACTGGGCAGTACGCTGTCAGAGCCAAAGCTTTGGATTTAGACCAACTGACTCTGCATCCTGAGAACTTAGAAAAGGAATTAATAATTCGATGGAGGCAAGGCATAGATCTATTGGGGTCAGAGACAAATAATAAAATATCATCTGCATAAAGCAAAAGCTTATGCGCCACACCTCCCGCCACCACCCCTGGAAAATCATCTTCCCTTCTTATCGTGGCTGCTAATGGTTCCAGGGCAAGACAGAACAATAATTTGGAAAGAGGGAAACCCTGCTGGGTGCCCCTATCCAGAGTAAAATAAT
Source organism: Myxocyprinus asiaticus (assembly GCF_019703515.2). Classification (NCBI taxonomy): domain Eukaryota; kingdom Metazoa; phylum Chordata; class Actinopteri; order Cypriniformes; family Catostomidae; genus Myxocyprinus; species Myxocyprinus asiaticus. Next base: position 12,642,711 of record NC_059367.1, on the reverse strand, counting down.
CTAATATTAATCAATGTTTGTACCGCTGCTACCGGGTGTCCATAAAGTAACTTAATCCATCCAATAAAAGTATTCCTGAACCCATAGATTTCCAAAATCTTAAAAAGATAATCCCATTCTTCCATACCTAAAGCCTTTTCGCCATCAAGTGAGATGGCCGTGACTGGAGTCTGATCATTCGCTACTGACCACATAATACTGATGAAAAGCCTAATGTTATCAGAAAAGCTGTGGCCCCGAATAAACTCCACCTGATCTATACGTATAAGAGATGTCATAACTTAATCGGTTAGCCAGAATTTTTGACAATATTTTTACATCTAGCTGGATCAGGGAAATTGGACAGTCACTCGCTTGGATTTTGTAAACTTCTAACAAAAATGGAGCCAGTTCTGTAGCATAAGATCAAAAAAATTCAGCGGCAAAGCCATCTGGCCCCGGAGCCTTGCCTATAGGCAAAGCCTTAATTACCTCGCCAAGCTCCTCCAAGGTTATCTCAGAATCAAGATAATTTTTTTGCTCAGTCATCAGTTTAGGAAGTTCTAATGGTTCCACAAAGTTTCTAATGTCTTCATCAGTAGACGAAGATGTGGAACTATAGAGATCATGATATATTTCTTTAAAAGCATTATTAATATCAATGGCTGAGATAAATATTTCACCACTAGCAGATTTCACAGAGGGAATGGTAGAAAAAACTCTCTCTTCTTTTTATATCTAGCCAAAAGCTTCCCTGCTTTGTCCCCCAACTCAAAATATGACTGTCCTACCCTGAATAGCCAAAACTCCACCTTCCGTGACAAAATAGTATTATATCTGTATTTCAATCGGGTCAATTCGCTGAGGCCATCAGATGACATTCGGTGCTTCAGCTCTGCCTTGGCACTTTTAATATTCCCTTCCAACTCCACGAGTTCTCGTGCTTTGGATTTTTATATGAATGAGGCATACTGTATGATCTGACCCCTAAGATACTGAGGACCAGTTGGTCTCCATATAGACATTGATTTCAGCCTTTAGCATTTGTTGGAATTCAGGATTTTGCAAAAGGGATACATTAAAGCACCAACTATATGATTTCTTTTTCTCCGTATGTGGCAACACCTCTAAACTCACCAGGGTGTGATCTGAGACTAAAATGTTTCCAATTGAACAATCAACAACAGATGAAATGAGGGACTTATATATAAAAAAATCTATTCTACAATAAATCTTATGGACTGATGAAAAAATTGTATAGTCCCTACCAGATGGGTTCAAAAGTCTCCAAATATCTGTAAGACCAAGATTTTTACACATCCTGTGAAGCGTCACTGTTGTCCTACGGGGCTTACACACTTTTGCCTCACTGTGATCAAGGACTGAGTCCATCAAAAGATTAAAGTCTCCTCCCAATACTATATCATGAGGGGGGCCAGCGGCTTGCAAGATCTATAAAAAAGCCCTGATCATCAGCGTTAGGTGCATAAATATTAGCCAAAATCACGCTTTGCCCCTGAATTTCTGCTAAAACAATAATGACTCTTCCTAATTTATCTTTAATCTGTTTGAGACATTTGAATTGTAGATGCTTACTTATCAATGTAATGACTCCCCTACTCTTACTTGAGCCAGCACTAAAGTAAACACGTCCACCCCATATCTTCCCAAATATTTTAGCTTCCTGCGGGGAAAGATAAATTTCTTAAAGAAACTCTATATCATATTTCTTACGTTTAAGAAAAGAAATAACCTTCCTTCTTTTTATGGGGTGCCCCAACCCATTCACATTCCAAGTGGAGAGAGACAATCCACTCATATTAACATTTGACATTTTGACATATGAGAAAAAATAGATTGTGTATCAAAAAATAAAATTATAACTACCACATTCCAACATTAGTGCAACAATCAAACTCCGAACAACCTCCCGAAAAAAAAAAAAAACAGAAAAAAGAAAAACTTGCGCATTAATCCGGCGCACGACAGCGCCAACTGGTGTCCATCTCTCTAAACTCAAACAGTCCATGTACGCCTATGAGAGCCCCCGCGACAACCTTGCCATCGGATTGCTCAAGTCCAGTGTTTCTATACACATTTTGTGAGACAGAATTACACAACAGAAAATAATCTATAAAACAAACTCCAGCCAGTAGGAGGCATAAGCACAAATAATGTGCAGATTCATCCACAAACTGTCCCGAAGGTGTGTTATTTCACAAAACAAACTCCAGCCGCTAAGCGGAACCAGTACAAAAAGAAACAAAAAAGGTGCTCAGTTTCCTCGGACAGTCAAACGAATGTTCAGTGAGTCAGGCCCACTCGGCTGCAACATGAGAACCACAAATGATTTACTCAATCATTGACTTTATGAAGGACATTGCTTGCTGTGGGCGTGTAAATATTTTGCGGCCATTCTTAGTATCTACTCTCAATTTGGCCAGGAACATCAGTGCAAAAGCAACCTTCCGTTGATGTAAGAGTTTCTTGCATTCCTTGAACCTATCACATTTCTCTCGTCGAATTTGCAAAGTCTGGGAACAAGAAAATGCTGTGATTCTTCCAAGAAAGCCTTCCTTTACTCCTCGCCTCACGTAACACGAGATTTTTATCGGATGATCTCAGAAATTTGGCCAGAATTGATCAGGGCCTTTCTCCCTCCACGGATCTCCGAGCCAGAACTCTGTGAGCTCGCTAGATTTCCAGCTCATGGCCTGTTATGTCGAGCAGACTCGGCAAGAGCCCGTCTAGGAATTTCACCATATCTCGGCCTTCTTTGTCCTCAGGAATTCCAACAATTCGGCTGTTGTTTCACCTTCAAGTCTTCCAACTTTTCCCAAACGCACTCCAAGTCTGCCTTGGTCGCTAGTAGGTTAGCAGCTAATTCCCTCTCCGATGACTCCGGATAATCGATCCGTTTCTCAACATCTGCCACTCTTGTAACCAACTAAGTGAAATTTGGCAAGGAGAAAAAATTCCCATCACCATAACGTTAAAAAATGTAAATAATAATATTAATATTTGGCCTGCAAATATCAATACAATATCACAAGGAAAAATAAAATGATATATCGATATTTCGATATTTTTTCCCACCTCTACAAATATTTCCCCTGAATAAAAAAGTTAATTTCTGACTCTGGTACCTATCTACTGCCATTGCATTGAAAATTTAATTAATGTAAATTATGAAAGAATTTTCTTAACTGTTACTTAAATACTTACTGAAATACAGGAATTCAGATGCAGCACAAGCTCTAGCATCATGGCCAAAACAGAAACAGAGAACATCTGAATAATTTTTATTTTTTTATTTTTTATTTTTTGGCTTGCACAAGAATAGGATTTGACTGTTTAGTATTACAGGGATCTTTCAGAAATAAAATAAGAGAGCGTGACTCACCTGTTTGCTCAGTTAAGGGGAGTGCAGCATCCTCCCTGATTCTCAGGTGTCTGCCGCAGGTTAATGAATGGAAAGCCAGGAGCTCAGTGGTATAGTATAAATGCCTGGTGTGATAATAGATATCTCCACCAACTCTTGGAAAGTCAGACTAAACTTCTCATTAACGCCTTCCTGTTATTGCTGCTGTCTATGTCTTCCATTGTTTGGAGAACTTCAAAAGAACAAAAGAGTTTACAATGGAAAGACAAAGTATTTTTCACTGCACAATAGATAAAAGATCTGTTTTGTTTCCAGTATTTGAATTAATTAAGTTCTTGAAAGGTAACACGTGATTTACATTAATTTTTCATTGTTTTTGATATGAGAACAATGGAAAACTCAAGGCAAGGCATAAAAACAACTTAATACTTCATGCAGAGAATGAGTCATCTGTGATTTAAATGTAATAATCTGATGCGCATGCGAGACGGCAAATTAAATTAGATATGATTTGAATATCATCTAAAGGATGTCTTTTGTAATGAAGGCATAGGCAAAATTGTCAAACGACAGTAATTGCTGTAAATTGAAGACTTAGTACAAGAATATATTACAGAAATTGTGAAAGTGTTAAAAGACCAATGAAAATCATTAAAAACATAGACTTCCATTTTATTTTTTCCACCTCCGCAGCTTGGTCATATGCTGCCAGATATCACAGTCTTTCGAAGCAGAAGCGCATTGTAGTATGATATGATGTTATACTGAACTGTTTTTAATTAACTGTCTTTAAATCCTTCATATCTGCCTAAACTAACAGATGCATTTACGCATTTTAATTTCTAGTACCATTGATAAAATACATGTTTTGTTTTTTAATTTTTGCTTTCACCAAATTATGCTGTCAACATATTTTCAAGACTCAGTAAATAGTGCTTCATAAGTATTCAGATGCACCTTCTTCAGATTTCCAAAATCTGCAGTCCAGGAGCCTCAGGCAGTGAGACATGTCCAATGGATCCTATCAGTATGGATCTGGCTACTCACAAGGAGTTCTATTGTTTTATTGACGTTCTTTTGCTCTAAGAGCTCCAGTTTGTCAGATTTACCTCATTCCATCTCACAGTTTCATTAATGTTGTTGATGCAGTGCAGTTGTGGCAAAATAATGTGCCTGGTATGGATACAGAAGCCTTAAGAAATCCCTCTATTAAGAACCTGTGTGTAATAGGGGTTGGTCTTAAGGACATGCTGTGGCCAGTTACAACAAAGTTGCTTAAGCTTCATTCTCAGTTTAAAATGGGATGCCCATGGACCGTCTAAAGCATATTGTTCCTAAAAATTGCAAAAGCTGGCTGAAATGGCCAGTTCCAATCTTATTGGATGGTTTTAAACAATTTCCGCGAGTCAGGGTGCACAGATGTTTATCATTCCTCTAGCAAACAAAGTTGTGTTTACAGGCTGCTACAATGAATGTTTTCAATTAATAACTAGCCACTGGATTTGCCAAAGTTTGATAGGTTTATGGCGTTGAATCTTTGAAATATATGTATATGAAATTTACATGCCCTAAAACGACACGTTAAAAATGAGCTGTGGGTGGTCACTTTACATGTTGGACAGACTGCCCAGTCCCTTTGAAATGGGCCAGAATAAGACCAGACTTTATGCTAATAGTCAAAAATCTGGCTACATGAGACTACTTTAAGGATTGTTCTGGGTTCAATACAAGTTGAGCTCAATCAACAGCATTTGTTGCATAATGTTGATTACCACAAATTATTATTTTTACTCATCCCTCATTTATCAAAAATTAACAAAAATTGGTTAAGTTTAAGGTACTTACAATGGATGTAAATGGGGCCTGTCCATAAATGCTTAAGTACACACTGTTTCAAAATTATAGTTACAAGATATAAACATTATACATGTTAACACGATTTAATAACCTTATCTTATCTCTGTAAAGTTACATCCATTACCATGATTACAGGGTTCTATATCATGACTACAAAGTTGCAATATTGGATATAACTTTACACAGATCAGGTTAGTTAGTGATTTTATCGCAGTAAAATCATGTGAATACATATAGCCTAATGTTTGTCTTATATTTGTGGAACAGTGTGTATATTAATGTTTATGGACTGGCCCCATTCACTTCCATTTTAAGTGCCTTACTGTAACTGTGTTTTTTTTTATTTTTTATAAATGAGGAGCGAAAATTATTTTTGTAGTTATCAACATTATGCCACAAATGCTGTTCAGTGAGTTTAACTTGTATTGAACCCAGAATATTCTTTTAAAGGAATGTTCCGGGTTCAGTACAAGTTAAGCTCAGTCGAAAGCATTTGTGGCATAATGTTGATTACCACAAACATTTATTTTGACTCCTCCCACCTTTTCTTTAAAAAAAGCAAAAATCGAGGTTCCAGTGAGGCACTTACAATCGAAGTGAATGGGGGCCAATTTTTTTACGTTAAAATACTCACTTTTTCAAAAGTATAACCATAAGACATAAAGGATATGAGTAAACATGATTTTAGTGTTATTAAATCACTTACATGATGATGTAATTTCAACAAACCCTAAAACAACTGTAAAAATTTTAATATAATCAACTTTACAGCTCAAATAATACACAAGTTTTAACAGAAGAATTAATGCAAGTGGTTTTATAAAATTATAAGCATCACGTTTCTGTTTTTAAACCCTCCAATAATTGGCCACATTCACTTTCATTGTCCCCATTCACTTCCATTGTAAGTGCCTCACTGGAACCTCAATTTTACTTTTTTTTTTTAAAGAAAAGGAGGAACGAGTCTAAATTAATTTTTGTGGTCATCAACATTATGCCACAAATGCTGTCGATTTAGCTTAACTTGTATTGAATCTGGAACATTCTTTTAAGCACTTTAGTTAGCAAATGCCTCTTTATTTAGCCTATGCTGCTTACATTACACCTTTCATTCTGTTAGTAACCCAATGGCCAAGGTAGAATAAGCAAAATATATACATTATGTAACTGTTTTGACACAAAAGAGCCCTTAAAATATTCTCACCTCCTTAGGAAATCCTGCTTGTGCTGTAATTATGCATATGCAAAGCTGAGAAGATAAGGCTCAGAGACTTAGTCTAATGTTATTACAGAAGGCCTTTAATAGAGGTAATAGGAGGCTGATTGGAGAGCTTTGTTAGGCTGTGGGGCGTTGGTGTGATGATCTGTGATTATCCAGGCAGTGTGTTGACTGGAGAGAGACCCCCTACCCAGCAGCAGCAGCCAGGGAAGCCCACCACATCATTACAGTGAGTTGTTTTGTCATGGAGGTAGAGCTAGTCCCTCATTAGAGCCAGTTGCTCACTGCTTCCTTTCCTCCCTCCCTTCCTCTCTCTCTCTTTCTCTCTCTAGCGCTCTCCATGAACTGTGTGAGTTCCATGGCTCAGAGTGCAGTACTTTGCCTTTCTCTCTCTCTCTCTCTCTCTCTCTCTCTCTCTCACACACACACACACACACACACACATACTGCTCTTCCTACAGTATATCAATAATCACCAAAAAATGCCTAAAAGTGATATGCCAAAAATGGCAAGCTCCAATTTGGTTGGTTGGCTTTTAATTTCAAGGAGGCACAGGTTTTTATCAGTCTAGAAAAAAGTAGGTAAAGAACTAACTTGTAAACAGTGCCACCAGTGCACTGGATTGAAACAACAGCTCAAGACATGAGGGTGTTACTTTAACTTCGGGTAGTTTCATGTCCCAGGGGTGTATTTTTGTTAAAACATTATTTTCAACATTTTGCTTTTATGTAAAATTTTTACTGTTTTAGCCTGGTCCAAGACCAAGACTTCAATAATAAACTATAAAAATCAACAATACAGTATGTATATATATATATATATATATATATATATATATATATATATATATATATATATATATATATATATATATATTGTGTACGCAAAGTGCTAATGGGCTGGGTCAAGGACGGAGGTTCTTTTCTGACTATTGTACCATCTGCATCCTATTATTTATTTAATTTCATGTCAAGCAACGTCAATATAAATAAAAACAGCACATTCATAAAAATTTGGTAGTGTAAATTGGGTGAATACAATGCATCCCCTGCTCTGTTTGTCGCTATGTTCTCTATCGGTCTCTCTGGGACTGTTGGCTCTCATCCTGCTCGCCCGTGTCTCACCTGCTTGAAATATGCTTTGCTTCTCTCCCATTGTTCATTGTTTTGTAATGCATATTTGTTACATGTTTCTCTGTTTAATGTTTTATGTTTAATTACACGTACAGTGTCTTTGAGCTTCGGAAAAGGTGTAATACAAAGTAAACTTATTATATTATTAATCATATTGATCTACTGACACCAAAAATGACTAGTATTAAAAGTGATCGATAGCTTTTTGATATTATCTGCTAGTGGAATCCCCAATCACACGTTACATCATGGAGTGTTTTCTTGACTTCTATTGTATGTCTACATCGATGTTTCTCTTAAAGGGAATTATCTTCCATATCTGTAGGCCTTCTCACACCTAATGGTAGACATTGCTCATTACATTCCTATTTCATTACAGCATTTTGGCTGCTCAAATACAAGAAATAATCAAACCAAAACAAGGAGGTACTAATTCCTGTTTACAGTTATGCTACATGTTCTGTTTTATAAGTGTCTTTATGGCATCTTTCAGTGTAGAGATTTGCAATATTATGGGTCACTGTAACCTTTTAATTCTTTTAATTAGTAATAGGAATTGAAGCTTACTAACAATGGGGCTTTCTCACAAATGTTTGAAATTCCAAGGTGCCTTTTCTGAAGTTTCCTCATATAGTTCCATTTTCTGCATCTACTGATCAACAAAAACTCCTATTAATGCCCCACCACTTTAGCTAACAACAATATATTTTATTCTAAATTACAAATGCAATTTGGTAATTTTGCTCCATTTAGTATATGCTTGTGGTCGGGGCAGTAACATTTAGAAGCAGGTAAGTATTTGCATAACTTATTGGGATAAAGCCCGTGCTGGATTAACACTTCTTTTGAAGCATATACCGAATATTCAATCGATTGAAGCTTCATATGTCATGGATTATGCATAGGTGTTATTGGTTTGATGCAGGTTTCAACAGAAGCCTCAGTGTCTAACATCAAATCATTATTCACATTTACATATTTGCCTTTTGATATGCATCTTATGGCATTCGCCAGTCCTTCACCTTTCTGTCATCTAAGATTTCAAAGAGTAAGAATATTTCAAATAGTAAGAAACATTTAAAGGCATTTTTCATGCCTCAACTTGATTAATTATTGATATGCATTGGCCTATTTACTTTTCATAATATATCTTTGTAATTGCCTAGAATTAAACAACTTTTTACCCTTTCTGGTACACCATTCTATATTACAGTTCACATGTAATTTTCCCTTTGTTTCTGCATCCATGCTCGCCCTTTTGCAAGAGCCATATGCAATGCAATAATAAAGCTTGTTTATGCTTCACCGAAACCGAGGTGCTCCTGCTATTGGTTCATCCATTTCCTAAGCAACGCAAATGTGCTTTCCAGGTGCCGCAACTGCGGCATGTCTTCGGGTCATGCTTCCAAGCATCCCATGGCAAATGTGGTTGATAAATAAAGCATTTATTCTCCCTTCACATGGCAAAGCATTGTTTATCATTGCAGGGTTATTGTACAAACAATTCTCGCCCTTATCACAATGTCGTACAGCTCAAATGCAAAATGCTCTTTCCTTGCAAGTGTATGTACAAGCAATGTCACCCTTATCGTAAGGCTCAAATGCAACATTGTTTGTCCTTTTGCAGGGTTTGCACAAGCAAAGTTGCCCTTATCATAGGGCTCAAATGCAAAACGTTGTTTGCTTCTGCAAGGGTATTGCACAAACAACTTCACCCTTATCATAGGGCTCAACACATATGTTGTTTGTACTTTTGCAGGGGTATTGCACAAACTATGCCTGGCCTTTTCACAAGGGCTCAATCACAAAGCAAGGGCTCATTCACAAGCATCGTTTGCCCTTCTGCAAAGATATTGTAAAAACAAGGCTCATCCATTTAGCAGGGGCTAATAATAAATTCTCATAAACTAGCCTACCCTTCTGTAGTGTATGGCACATTAGTAGTTTATGTGTACATTCATATACAGGCTTATGTTTGCATCATTCATTTATATTTTTTCTTTCAGATTTGTCCCTCACCTTCGGAAGACCTGGTCGTAATCCTGAATCTAATTTATTTATTTAGGTTACTTTTCTTTAGGGTTAAGCTCCACTCCCCTGCTGCCATTGCTTCCAGGAGGATCCGACGGTTCAAGCAAGTAAGTGAACCGTAGGACGGGGCTTACGCCAAATCATATAAGTATTTCTACATTCTATTAATCCCAATAATCCCGAGTCTTTTCTGACAGAACTGATTTTAGACTTTGTGGCAAGATACAACGTGGTTCTCAAACGTCTTAGCGCAATGACCTATTTCTCAGGAAAATAGCAAATTGCGATTTGCTCTATTTCATTAACATACAATACACCCACAATTTATGCGCATACACCCACAGATAGCGCCAACACTCCCACCCATGGCCACTTGTGCTTTTCTGCTGACACGAAAATTTGTGTTAAGAATTAGCACTCTCACGAAAATTGGATAAGAAGTAGTGCATGGTCAGTGCCCAATGGGTGAGTAAATGACAGAATTTTCGATTTTTGGTGAAGTACCTCTTTAAGTAGCTGAAAAAGTTACCATGTGGACCAGATTTCATGATGATATGTCTGGCTACGCTAGACTATAACACTTGAATTAAAATCTCTCACCTGTTACCATTCACAAGTTATAATCTTTGTCACTGTGTTTCACAAAGCTCTCTCTCTGTCACACCTTGTTTCCTTGTTTCATGCACATAAACACACACAAAGACACAGAATGAGAATGTAAATACGCTCCTCTGCCAGGCACAACAAATTCAGACTCATATCAGTTGTGCTGCACAGCTCGAAACAACAAAGTGTAAACTTAGATCATCTTAGTCTAAGAATTCCAGAGCTTGTTATGTAAAGTCCAGAAAGTCAGTCTAGCAATGGAGCATCGACATGCAGCCCAGTATGGTTTCCGTCACATGTTAAGGAAGGACTCTTTCGCTGGTTCCCAGCAGAGACTTTAGCATTCTGGGGTAGCTGGGTGTGTCCCCCGACAGGGGCCCAGTGCTGGCCCAGTGATGGAGAGTGGCTGGCCAGATGCTGTTTCATGCTAGATTAGCCCTCCTGTGGTCAATTTGCTTTTCCTAATGTCAGCTCTCCTCTGCTGTCGCCTAGCAACCACTGCTGCAGCCAAGAGGCCCAGCCATGCATGCAGAATTCCACCTGCCATATGTAAAGGAGTGTGTGTGAGTGTGTGTGTGTGTGTGTGTGTGTGTGTGTGTGTGCATTTAAGATGGGGCGCTGTGCATGTGTGAACAGTATCGAAATGATCCAAATGCCTACCAGACTCAAGAATACTAAGCTAACCATAAAAAAGAATGAAGAAAGGAAAATCTCTTATGGGGAATTTTTAATGCTTGTTCCTTGTGCCAACACCACCCCTACCTCTCCTCCTAACATAAAACAGAGTCACAGTCCCCTTCTTTCTACACAGTTCTTCCTGCACTTCTTCATGGGTGTGTGTTGCTGCCCGTACCTCCATTTTTCTTATGAAGACAACTGATGTATGGTGATTTATATGCTGGATTCGGCTCGTATGTGTCTGTATATGCGCAGGAAGAGTGAGCGAATAGATCTTGATTACATTTGCAAGGCATGAGCTGAAACTCTGAATAAGATGCTCGATGCTCAACGTTTATGGCACATGAGCCTGATGCTTTTCTGAATGCAAGAGAAGTGTTTTCTTTTGTTAGCGTGGTGAGAAACACGAGCACGTCAATCCCAGCCTGGTCCGCCAGCTGTACAGACCTCCGAATGATTCAGCACTGGGGTGGTTTCATTGCAAAAGGAAATTATCTCAGTGTCATGCCCATATCTGTTTAAGAGCTAATCAGAAATGTGTTCTTGATTACTCCAGATGTTTTCGTCTCCACACTTGTATAGTTGATGGATGATGATGGTATTTAAGTGTAAAGCCTTGTATGTACCCTGCAATATTATGAGAAGCTGTTTTTGAGCTAATACTCCACACCAGTGGTTCTAAACTTGTTTTGCTTCAGAATTCAGATTTTAACAATCTGGCGCCAGTTGTGCCAGCTATATGGAAGTTACAACTTAACCTAGTTGTGGCGTAAATGGGCATGTACATGGGCACTAATGGGACCTAGTTGTGGCGTAAATGGGCACTAAGTCACAAAAAATATTTGAGCGTTACACCATTAAACTTAGGTAGAACGTAACCCTACGTATAAAACGTACTTCTTAGTGGCTCTTCGGCATGAAACCGATCTAACAGGGCACTTTCCGGGCTGCATCGCCCGGTGTCAAGTTTCAACACATACAAAATATATAGGATAAAATTAAATTTTCTCCAGCCTGTTGTAATATTATTTATTTATTGCCCATTATTAATTTTAGATACAGTTCCTGAATATTGTTATTTAGATAAATATACTATAAAATCTACTTTTATTACGTATCGTATTTCAGTGGGGATATAAATTATTACAGCTGACAGATACCTGAGCAAACAAGGTTTGAACATCAACCATTACAAGATTAAACTGATATGCACTGCTTTTTTCAAATTTGAAGGCTGCTTATTAGATCAATAAAGGCAATATTATGCGAATACGCATTATTTTACAGAGAGCTTATAACATACTAGCTAAGTCTTGCCTTAAGAACAGGTGTTGCATCTGAATTAAGCACTGACTTAGTTACAATCTAACAAGTAGTTACTAAGCCCTTAGTGTGAACTTTACAGCTCAACTTAAGTGAGTCCTTATGCACGGCTGGTGCAACCCTACCCTTGTCTCATGACAAGTCATAATGACGAAATTGTAAAAAATTTTATGAGTTGGCTCAAACTAAAATGTACGACTTTTACTCCCATTGAGAAAAATAAACTAACCAACGAACAATGTTATTGCGGGTTTAACCCTTAACCCAAACCTAAACTTAACTGTAGGTGCTACTGGTTGTTTAAATCAGTTTTACTATCAGAAATAATCAATAATTAATTGTTATTAATTATGGAATAAACAAATAACAATTAAATAACTAAATAGAATTTAACTCATTAAAGTATTCTCCAGAAATAATCAATAATTAATTGTTATTAATTATGGAATAATCAAATAACAATTAAATAACTAAATAGTAATTAAATGGAATTTAATTCATTAAACTCTATTCTCGGGGCACCACTCTTTGAAAAGAGAAAAATGATAGCAAGTTACTGATTGAGTCTCATAAAACAAAATCTACCCTTTAGGTTGAGTATCTTAATTGTTAATCAAAATAATCAAAAAAGGGAAAAACTAGTTAAATTATTGGTATACAAATCATCATGGTTACTGGTGTAACCTCCTTTCCCTGATGGAGGGAACGAGACGTTGGTGTCGATGTAGTGACACTAGGGGTCACTCTTGGGAGCCCGAGACACCTCTGGTCTTTGATAAAAGGCCAATGAAAATTGGCGAGTGGTATTTGCATGCCACTCCCCCGAACATACGGGTATAAAAGGAGCTGGTATGCAACCACTCATTCAGGATTTATGCTGAGGAGCCGATATAAGGTCCGGCCATTTCAGCAGGTAGTTCAGCGTTGTGGCAGGAGGGACCAACGTCTCGTTCCCTCCATCAGGGAACGGAGGTTACACCAGAAACCATGATGTTCCCTATCAGTCACTCACTCGACGTTGGTGTCGATGTAGTGACACTAGGGGTCCCTATACAAAACGCCACAAAGCTGAACTGTGTTACGTGAACTGGCGGTGTGTGGTGGGCAGACTTGCTGTGTGCCTCATAGCCAACACACCAGGTCGAAACGTAACCTCCCCCAACACAGTTATGAGTGTCGAACGGCCCCTTTTGGGGACAAGTCGACTACCCAAAGATAGAGACGGGCTTAAACCAGTCGTGGCCTCTTTTCCCCTTCTCTTTTTCCACTCCCTAAAAAAGAAGGGGGATTATCTGACTGGGCCACCAGGTCTAGTCAGGGGGTGTCCCTCCCAAGGGGAGGACACCGCGGAGACCACACCTCGCCCCAGAGAGGGGGGGATATTTAAGTGGAAAAATAAGTCACATGGTCTTTCCAACCATGTGGAGTGCCTTCAAGGTAGATCCTGCCCAATGGGGGAGGAGTTACTACAACATGGAGACTGGGGCAGAGGGGCTCTGCCCAAGGAAGACACAGTTTGCCAGCAGGGAAATGAATTAGCGGAAGATATAGATCGCATGGGGTTAGCCTTACAGGGAACCGCCACATGCGGAGCACCTACCCCAGAACCGGGCTCTTAGTCAGCGCGTGTACTGGGCCGGCAGTGAGTCTCTCTGAAAACTCGACTGCCACAGGGCTCGGAGGAAGTCAACCAGGAACAAGTTTTGTGAACACTACTGGGAATTAACAGTGCACGTCTTCAGCTCAAAAGGAGGCGGAAGGTGCTATGTGCAAGCGATAAACCCGGCCAGCTATCCCGGGCTTATCCGCTTAAGTTGCGTGCCACTAACTGGGATGAAACCGGTTCCACCCGGAGGTTGTAGAACCTTGCAAAGGTGTTGGGTGTTGCCCAGCCTGCTGCTCTAAAAATGTCTGTTAGAGAGGCACCTCTGGCCAGGGCCCAAGAAGCCGCTACACCACGGGTAGAATGGGCTCGTAGCCCTACCGGGGGCGGCATGTCTTGGGCGAGATATGCCATAGATATGGCATCAACAAGCCAGTGGGTAATCCTCTGCTTGGAGACAGCGCTTCCTTTCCGCTGTGCACCAAAGCAGACAAAGAGCTGCTCAGAGAGTCTAAAGCTCTGCGTGCGATCCAAATAGATGCGTAAAGCGCGCACCGGACACAGCAACTCCAGGGCTGGGTCTGCCTCCTCCTGGGGCAGTGCTTGCAGGTTCACCACCTGGTCCCTAAAAGGAGTGGTGGGAACCTTGGGCACATAGCCCGGTCGGGGTCTCAGGATCACGTGAGAATAGCCCGGACCGAACTCCAGGCATGTTTCGCTGACAGAGAACACTTGCAGGTCACCTACCCTCTTGATGGAAGTGAGCGCAGTCAGGAGGGCAGTCTTCAGGGAGAGTGCCTTAAGCTCGACTGACCGCAAAGGCTCAAAGGTGGCTCTCTGTAGGCCCTGAAGAACTACGGAGAGATCCCATGAGGGAACGAGGGGCGGTCTGGAGGGATTCAGCCTCCTGGCGCCTCTTAGGAACCTGATGATCAGATCATGCTTCCCTAAGGACTTACCGTCGACTGCGTCATGGTGTGCTGCTATGGCAGCAACGTACACCTTCAAGGTGGAAGGGGACAGCCTCCCTTCCAACCTCTCCTGCAGGAAGGAAAGCACTGATCCGACTGCGCATCTCTGGGGGTCTTTGTGTCGAGAATAACACCACTTAGCAAATAGACACCACTTAAAGGCATACAGGCGCCTCGTAGAGGGGACCCTAGCCTGAGTGATCGTGTCTACCACCGCGGGTGGTAGGCCACCTAGGTCTTCCGCGTCCCGTCCAGGGACCAGACATGGAGATTCCAGAGGTCTGGGCGCGGGTGCCAGAGGGTGCCCCATCCCTGAGAAAGAAGGTCCTTCCTCAGGGGAATTTGCCAGGGGGGAGCTGTCGCGAGGAGCGTGAGGTCCGAGAACCATGTCTGGGTGGGCCAGTAGGGTGCTACCAGGACGACCTGCTCCTCGTCCTCCCTGACCTTGCACAGAGTCTGTGCAAGTAGGCTCACTGGGGGAAAGGCGTATTTGCAAATGCCAGGGGGCCAGCTGTGTGCCAGCACGTCTATGCCGAGGGGAGCCTCGGTGAGGGCGTACCAGAGCGGGCAGTGGGAGGATTCACCTTTGCCTGACAGAATCGATTCCAAATCAGCTGGACCACCTGAGGGTGGAGTCTCCACTCTCCCCTGCGGGAAACCTGCCATGACAGCCCGGGATATGAGTGGCTCGCAGCGACTTGAGGTGCTGCTGACTCCGGAGGAGGAGACGGCGGGCGAGTTGTAACATACAGCGGGAGCACAGACCACCTTGGCGGTTGACATATGCTACCGCTGCCATGCTGTCTGTCCGAACTAGCACGTACTTGCCCTGGATCAACGGCCGGAACCTCCGCAGGGCGAGCAGAATTGCCAGTAACTCGAGGCAGTTGATGTGCCAATGCAGCCGCGGACCCGTCCAGAGGCCGGTGCTCATCATCTTCGCGGGCTCGAATAAGAAGCCAGACTCGCCGTGCGACAAGCCGGCGAACTCATCCGGAAGCCCGATTGGGGCAGACGAGCGTGCTGGGGAATGGGAGGTCCGCGGGGGGGGGATACCCAGCAGAGGCGATCCCATTGAGGTCCCCAAATCGCCCCCAGCGCTAGCCACGCTGACCTCATACCCGTAGGTAGGTGGACCAAGGCGGGGAGCCCCTGGGGTGGCTTGCTTCCTTACGAAAGCAAGCCGCGACCGCAACGTTGCCATGGTCATGTTCTCGCAGTGAGAACATGAACCATTCATAAACGCTGCCTCCGTGTGGGTCGCGCCCAGACACGAAAGACAGCGATCATGACCATCCAAAGTTGAGAGAAAACGACCGCAACCAGGAATAACACACGAACGGAAAGGCATCTTTAGAAAGACGCGTCTTTAAAAAGACGTTCCGTGTGTGCGCTCTTTTAGAGAAATATACTCTTTTAGAGGGGAAAAACGCTCTTTTAGAAAATATACTCTCTAGTTTTTCTGCCGAAGCGCCCAGGGGCGTTCTCTGCAGTGCACCAGTGCAGAGGAGGGAGAAGCTGCTGAAATGCACCGTCAGATCCATCAGAGGTGAATGAACAGTGCTATTCAGCTCAATGAGCATGACCGTTCGGCTCCGAAGAGAAAATCTGAATGAGTGGTTGCATACCAGCTCCTTTTATACCCGTATGTTCGGGGGAGTGGCATGCAAATACCACTCGCCAATTTTCATTGGCCTTTTATCAAAGACCAGAGGTGTCTCGGGCTCCCAAGAGTGACCCCTAGTGTCACTACATCGACACCAACGTCGAGTGAGTGACAGATAGGGAACCAACAGTAATCTAGTTACAGTTAGTTTCTAACACCAATAACATAATAGTACTCTGAGGTAACTTGGGAGTTCTTCATGTGGTAGAGATTGGCTTCAACACAACATTCAAACAAAAACAAACAGGAGTACTTATTATAATATAACAAGATTTATTATAATCAAGCAGTAGTGAACACAGCCAATACTATCCGAATATAATCCAAAAATAAAATCAAGGATATCCTAAGCTAACAGTGGAGCCATATGCTAGTGTGTGTGTGTGTGTCCAGGTGTGGTAACAAAGGAATCAAAATGGAGGATCAGGTTCAAAATGGAGGGTTAAATCCAAAATGGAGCTAATACCACGTGCGGATGGAAATGAGCGGACAGAGTTTAACATACAAAAATATACTCAAAACATCAGCATTTAGAATCAAAAATACGATTTAGATTCACAAGAAAAATCACAGTTTCTAAACTAAATCTGCCCAGATATTAAGCCTTACTTGGGAAATCCTGTGTGATTTCAGTAGGTTTGTCCATTGGAATTCCTGTTGCATTAAGCGGTCAGGAGAAACGGTCTGGATGGTTCCTTGTCTTACGCTCGTCAGCGAAAAGACGCGTCTCTGCTTTATTCTTCAGATCCAGCGATGGAGAAGAATGCAGAAAGTAGTCAACGTTGAATGAAAAAGAGGGAGAAGGGAAATTGGTCGTCTTTCCGTTTTTCAAAATAAATTCACTGTTGCTTTACAGTGAAACTGATTTGGTTGATATAAGTATACTATAAGACTTGAACAAAGCTAAGTTAATCTTACTCTACCGTGGCCAAATAGTGAGGTTAGAAAAACGTGGTCTCTTTGTTCTCAGTCCAAACGGAGGGAAAACTCCTTCAGTACGTGCACAGTACAGATGTCCCTTAACAGCCAGGCAGAGCTTAGCACAGAGAGGCCGAAATTCATCTGTCCGCAGGTTTTGTTGACGAGATGACGTCATCGGTCGTAGGCCGCTCGACCAATGGCGTTTGAGACTGGGTCCATGGGCGGGACTTCGCATCCAGTTGTGAATTTGTGAAGGATCCTGGGAAACTGAGTTCAATGTCTCTCCTTTTGGTCATAGAACAAAGGGCC